>NC_085098.1:472631-597631 GCF_963422355.1 Corticium candelabrum | reverse complement strand
ATGATCATGATTGCTCATAATGTTCTATGACTGTGATTGCATTTTGCATTTGTTAGGAACACTTGTCAGGATTTGTATCTAACTATGATATTACTTGTAGGAACAGTTGCCAATGTGAATGTTTATCTTCTCAGACAACAACAGACGTTTCTTTTGCTGCTAAAGGCTTCCAGAGTCCTCTTGAGTCGACAAGATAGTTTGAGGTGGGTCCTTTCACATCGTACTGAAAACAGGAGCCTTTTTCAAAAAGTGCTTCATGCTGCTACTTTGCCTTCTCCTGTGAAAGCAGTCTTTAGTCGAGATGAGGTAGAAGCTGCAGTTATTACTTGTGTGCAACATTTGGTTGCAGCAACTTCTCCTACACCACAAAGATTAGTTGTGTCAAAGTCTGCACAGCAAACTAAATTGAAGAAACCTCAGAAACCAAAAGAAGTTGTTGAACTACCTCCACCATCTCAGTTGGTTTCTCAGATAATGGATATGGGATTTCTTCAAAGAAATGTTGAGTATGCTATTGATTGTCTTGGTGGTGCGGACAATGCTGAAACAGTTATCTTGTGGCTTTTGGAGCATCCGGATGTTTCTCCACCAGTGCAAGAGGCATCACAAGAATCAGAAGACAGTGATTCTGATGTATGTGCTTTGTGTGCACCCGTGTTGTTATATGATGTTTGAAATATCTTTACTATTTGAACTAAGGATGCCCTTAGACCGTCTTGGGATAGTTGTCTCAAAGAAAGAAAATTATTAGGACTTTTTGGAATCCCAAATTTAATATATTTACATCTAATGTTACCATTAGTTTGACCCTGTAAATGAAAGTGTTTTATAACATTTGTAGTCACAAGTGAAATTTTTGAAAAGATTCATAAAACGTGGAACTTCATTAATTAGGAATCAATTTGTGATGATTATTATAATATTGGGCGTTTAGTAACTTGCATAATTCATAGGAGTGCACAAACTCTGTCGTACTTGACATCAAGTGACTATTTATACGAACTTACATAATGCAATTTTTGATACTGTCTGTTTATTAGGTTTTGTTGTAAGGTTATAGAACACACCTTTGTATTGTTAATGATCACAAAAAATATGCAGAAGATCGCTTTAGACAGGAACAATGTGTGGCAAAACAAGGGAAAGATAAGAGATGGAGAGAACTTTTGTTGTAATGCAAGTGATTATTTCAAGGGTAGTCTTTTTTCAAAGGCTTGGAATGACTAATGGCTGTCAGCTATTTATGGTGATTTACTGAATGCTGTGACGCTGAGTATTATATGTAGAAACCAACTAATTGGTGATCCGTCAGCAATGCGTGGATCCTATATTTCTGGTTTGATTCTAGGTTATAGGATGACTTAAAAATGTACTTGTTTAGTCACAAGACATGGCTAGTGTATTATGTTAGAGATAGTAGAGATGATTGTGTTCTAATATACTGTTGTGTTAGTTTTTTCAGTTACCTTGTTTAAGTGATGATGAACTGGAAAATGACGATGGTCCAGCTACGAAGTATAAAACCCGAAAAGATTTTCTTACAACGGAGGAGTATGCTCGCTATGTTCGAGACACTATCATGGTGGGCATGACTGTTCGGTGCAGAGAATCCTATGAAGAGGTTGTGGAAGGAGACTTTGGTCGGGTTGTGAAGGTGATTTTTAATTATTTTGTATGATTTATTTTGGGCTTGATGTAAACTCATGTGTGCTAATACAGTAGTATATAATAATAATAATAATAATAATAATAATAATAATAATAATAACAATAATCCAGACTCTGTACCCGACTGGTTGTCTCAAGGAATAACTACTCTGATTCCTAAGAATGACAAGACTGACCAGGCCAAAAATTACCGGCCTATCACGTGTCTGTCTGTCTTCTATAAGACCCTCACCTCAGTCATCAGGCAGAGGATTGCAGGGCATTTGGATCAGAGAAACCTCATGGCTCCGGAGCAGAAGGGTTGTCGACAGGGATCTTTTGGTGCAAAGGATCAGCTGTTGATCAACAAGCTGCTTACCGAAGACTGTAGGACCAGGCACAAGAGCTTGAGCATGGCTTGGGTGGACTACCAGAAAGCCTATGACAGCGTGCCACACAGTTGGTTGCTCCAATGCCTTCAGCTGCATAAGATCAGTCCAGTCTTGTGCGGGTTCCTGTCACGTGTGATGAAGAGTTGGAGGACATCGATGGTGCTTTCTTGCGGGAATAGTACTATCAAGACAAGGCTTATGCAGATCAGGAGGGGTATTTTCCAAGGTGACTCACTTTCTCCACTTCTCTTCTGTATGGCTCTCAATCCTCTGAGCAAGGAGCTGAACAGAACCGGTTACGGCTACCGGATGACCACTGGGCATGGTGAGACTGTCAAACGTCAGGCTATCAGTCATCTACTTTACATGGATGATCTGAAGCTGTATGGCAGAAACTCTGATCAGTTGGACGGGTTGTTGCACACGGTTCGTACCTTCTCTGATGACATCCAGATGAAGTTTGGTCTGGACAAATGTGCTGTTGCACACTTTGTCAACGGCAGACTATCTGGACACAACTCTGGGGTGACGGTAGGAAAAACGGACACCATCAACTGTCTGGAACCGGGTCAAGTCTACAAGTACTTGGGTGTAGATGAGAGTAACGGTATTCAGCACAGCATGATGCGGGAGAGACTCCGTCGCGAGTACTTTCGCAGAGTGAAGGTGGTTCTCCGGACTGAGTTGTATGGTCGGAACAAGATTCTAGCCATCAATGGGTTTGCACTACCGGTTCTCACTTACGGTTTTGGCGTCATTCATTGGGGGTGCACGGACCTGCAGCAGCTTGATCGTCGGACCAGAAAGCTTCTCTCTATGCACGGAGTCCACCATCCTGCTGCAGACGTTGACCGACTGTACGCTCCTTGCAGTGATGGGGGTAGGGGGTTACAACAGATTGAGTCGACATATCAATCTTGTATTGTGAGGCTGAACTGTTACCTTGCTGACAGTTCTGATCCTTTCATGCAGATGATACGGGAGTGTGACTCTGGAAAATCTTCACACTCAATCAAGCGCATGGCTTGTCGGTTTACTGCACAGCTGCGGAGGAGTCTTGCTTTGGACGACAAGTCGCAGAACTTACACAGGAGTGCATCCATCTCGGTTGAAGGTGGCTTCGAGCAAGCGCCTAAAACAGATGCGAGACATTACCGTACGTGTTGCAGTTCTCTTCGTGTGCGGTCCTGGAGCGAGAAGCCTATGCACGGGCAGTATCGTCGTCTCACTGAGCAACCGCCTGTGGACATGAAAGAGACCTACGGATGGCTAAAGGCAGCGAATCTTCCTGCTGCAACTGAGGGACTGGTTGTTGCTGCTCAAGACCAAGCTCTTCGGACTCGGTACTATGAGCGCAAGATTCTACATCGTGATGTCAGTCCTACTTGCCGCATGTGCAGTGTAGGCCTGGAGACAGTCGACCACATTGTGGCAGGCTGTAGTGCTTTGGCACCGACGGACTACACTGATCGACACAATCAGGTGGCATCCATCATTCACTGGGACGTTTGTCGCCATTTTGGGGTTCCAGTGGAGAGCAGATGGTACCGGCATCATCCTGATAGGCTTGTGGAGACGGATGACGTTACTATGATGTGGGATACCACCATCCCCACTGCCAGGAAGATCAAAGCCAATCGTCCAGACATCTGTCTCAGAAATAGGAAGACAAACACTTGTCTTCTTATTGATATCAGCTGTCCTGCTGATGACAACATTGGCAAGAAACATGCTGAGAAGTTGGCGAAGTACAGCGACTTGCGAGTGGAGATAAGCCGCATGTGGCATTGTCGAACACTGGTGGTTCCGGTGGTCTTGGGAGCTTTGGGCACAGTGCACGCAGGTATTGCACGGTGGCTGGACATTATTCCAGGTCATCACAACCTGCAGCACTTACAGAAAACAGTGCTTCTGGGATCTACTCGGATCCTTCGTAAAGTCGTGTCTTCTTTCTAGACAGCCGTGATGGTCTAAGTACTTCTGAAGCAGGGTTTGCTTCCGGTACTTGTAATAGACTTTACAAACCAGACTGATCTGGTTGAGCACGACAAATAATTAATAATAATAATAATAGGGGCATAACGACACATAACACAACCTGCAGCACTTACAGAAAACAGTGCTTCTGGGATCTACTCGGATCCTTCGTAAAGTCATGTCTTCTTTCTAGACAGCCGTGATGGTCTAAGTACTTCTGAAGCAGGGTTTGCTTCCTGTACTTGTAATAGACTTTACAAACCAGACTGATCTGGTTGAGCACGACACATAATAATAAGTCACCGCTGTGGCTTAGTGGTTAGCGACAATGGCTACCACTCCATGATTAGGGGGTTCAAACCCCAATGACGACAGTAAATTATGAAACTTGTCTGTCTTTCTCTCTCATGTTTCTCTAGCTTTATCCATGAGACCATGACTCGTTTCAGTCGTTGGGGAGTTTCTGTGGTCTGGCGAAGGGTCCGTTGACAATGATGTTCAGTGCTTTCCTGGTAGTCATTTATATCCACTGGGCGTGCTTTTTCGATTTTCGTGGTCACCGTAATGCCTGCAATCTATATCGAATTGGCCAATCATTGATTGCTGTGTGGACTACACAGGAACATGTACCCCGCTGGGCTCACCTGCCGGGTTGTTGGGCGGCCAGATGGGGGTAAAGACCCCACTTGCCCATTATGAATGGGCATAGCGACACAACAATAATAATGGCTAAAGGCAGCGAATCTTCCCGCTGCAACTGAGGGACTGGTTGTTGCTGCTCAAGACCAAGCTCTTCGGACTCGGTACTATGAGCGTAAGATTCTACATCGTGATGTCAGGCTGTAGTGCTTTGGCACCGATGGACTACACTGATCGACACAATCAGGTGGCCTCCATCATTCACTGGGATGTTTGTCGTCATTTTGGTGTTCCAGTGATGGTACCGGCATCATCCTGATAGGCTTGTGGAGACGGATGACATTACTATGATGTAGGATACCACCATCCCCACTGCCAAGAAGATCAAAGCCAATCGTCCAGACATCTGTCTCAGAAATAAGAAGACAAACACTTGTCACTTGTCTTCTTATTGATATCAGCTGTTCTGCTGATGGCAACATTGGCAAGAAACATGCTGAGAAATTGGCGAAGTACAGCGACTTGCGAGTGGAGATAAGCCGCATGTGGCATTGTCGAACACTGGTGGTTCCTGGTGGTCTTGGGAGCTTTGGGCACTGTGCACGCAGGTATTGCACAGTGGCTGGACATTATTCCAGGTCATCACAACCTGCAGCACTTACAGAAAACAGTGCTTCTGGGATCTACTTGGATCCTTCGTAAAGTCATGTCTTCTTTCTAGACAGCCATGATGGTCTAAGTACTTCTGAAGCAGGGTTTGTTTCCGGCACTTGTAATAGACTTTACAAACCAGACTGATCTGGTTGAGCACGACAGATATCACCGCTGTGGCTTAGTGGTTAGCGACAATGGCTACCACTACATGGTTGGGAGGTTCAAACCCCAGTGACGACAGTAAATTATGAAACTTGTCTGTCTTTCTTTCTCATGTTTCTTTAGCATTATCCATGAGACCATGACTCGTTTCAGTTGTTGGGGAGTTTCTGTGGTCTGGCGAAGGGTCCATTGACGATGACGTTCAGTGCTTTCCTGGTGGTCATTGATATCTACTAGGCATGCTCCCCCATATTTGCGGTCACCATAATGCCTGCAGTCTATATCAAATTGGCTAGTCATTGATTGCCATGTGGACTACACAGAAACATGTACCCTGCTGTGCTCACGTATCGGGTTGGTGGGCACCCAGATGGGGTAAAGACCCCACTTGCCCATCATGGAGGGGCGTAGTGACACATAATAGAAAACCCACGCATCATCTGTGGTGTGAGCAAAATCATTCTCTGACTGACGTCTCTGAGCAGCGTTTGGCAGACCAGAAGCGATATCTCCTGACTTCTGGAAGTCTGACTGAATCAGAGTTGGAGGAGATTAAAACGCGAGGCCACACAGAATGGAAAGCCCATCTCAGGTTTGTTATCTGTTACGACTGATGTTTGTTCTGGTGTGCAGATGTCGGCGTTGGATGTGGTTTCTGCTCTATCAGCTGATAGTTCAGTTGTCACGCCTTTGCTTGACAATGTGTCACCTTGCATGGCTTCAGTCAGGATGGCGCCTGCTGCACATGGTGGAAAACCTGTTGTGTCAATGATGCCAGAGGATCATGAGTCTGATAATCACTTGCCTCCCTTGTTCAGTCAGTCACTGTTCTCTCTAAGGACTGCTCATCTGCAAGAGATAGTGGTGATATTCTATTCGTAGATGACACTTTGGATTCAGTTCAGTGCAGTGCTATCAGGGAATCACCATCCCCTTGTGACTGTGTGAGCTCTGATCTGATGACTACACATCCTAGTACAGCTTCTCAGCTAGAAAAGATGGAAACTCCTACATCTCGACTCAGTCCAGACTGCTGCCAAACGGAGGATGGTCTTTCGCTTGATAGTGATGCTGCTGTGGACCCTGTACTTCGTCGAGAGTTTCTTGAGGAGTTGCAGAAAGTCAGGCAAATTCCTATCTGTGAGAAACAACGCCTTTCAAGGATCTTTGAGAACAGTGGAACCCTGAAACTTATTGGTGATCTTAACACGATCATCAGTTCGTTGAAGGATGAACCAGATATGAGTGAAATCAGTTACCTGGTATACTCTGCTGCTTCACTAGTGTCCAAAAGGCGGGGCTTAAAGACGACAAAGTCAACCAATTCTCAAACACCGACATGGAGACAAAGGCTGGATATGAAGATTCTCACACTTCGACGTGCGATCTCACTGTTGCTGGAAGTTAGAAAGGGTTCATCGGGCATTCGTATGTTACATGAACTCCGACTTCTCCGGTATCGGTTGGGCATTTCCCTGTTCAGAGAGTTGTGAGGTCATCATCAATCGGTTGGAAATGGAAGTTAAGTCCAAGGTTGAGCGGACCAGGAGGCTGGAGAAGAATCGTAAGAGACTTCGCCAGAACCGTTTGTTTCAACGAGATGCTGGACGGTTTTATAGAGAGTTGGGTAAGCAGACTATCCAAGTCACTTTCCCGCTATCTGAGTCTGAGATCGAACAGTATTGGGGTGGTATCCTAGAAACTGAGGTCCATCACAATGAATCTGCCTTCTGGCTGAGACGTCAAACTGATGGCGAGACGAGACGCACCAAAGAGATGAGCAGCAGTGGTTACCTATCTCAGACAATGAGGTCACGTCATGTCTCAAAAGGATGGGAACTGGAAGTCTCCTGGTCCAGACAAGGTTTATGGTTTCTGGGTCAAGCGTATCACGTGTCTTCACACTGATCTGACTTGTACCTACAACCTGCTGGTTCAGAATCCAGACTCTGAACCCGACTGGTTGTCTCAAGGAACAACCACTCTGATTCCTAAGAATGACAAGACTGACCAGACTAAAAATTACCGGCCTATCACGTGTCTGTCTGTCTTCTATAAGACCCTCACCTCAGTCATCAGAGAGAGGATTGCAGGGCATTTGGTTCAGAGAAACCTCATGGATCCGAAGCAGAAGGGTTGTCGACAGGGATCTTTTGGTGCAAAGGATCAGCTGTTGATCAACAAGCTGCTTACCGAAGACTGTAAGACCAGGCACACGAGCTTGAGCATGGCTTGGGTGGACTACCAGAAAGCCTATGACAGCGTGCCACACAGTTGGTTGCTCCAATGTCTTCAGATGCATAAGATCAGTCCAGTCTTGTGCAAGTTCTTGTCATGTGTGATGAAAAGTTGGAGGACATAAATGGTGCTTTCTTGCGGGAACAATACGATCAAGACAAGGCTTATTCAGATCAGGAGGGGTATTTCCAAGGTGACTCACTTTCTCCACTTCTCTTCTGTATGGCTCTCAATCGTCTGAGTAAGGAGTTGAGCAGAACCGGTTATGGCTACCGGATGACCACTGGGCATGGTGAGACTGCCAAACGTCAGCTCATCAGTCATCTACTTTACATGGATGATCTGAAGCTGTATGGCAGAAACTCTGATCAGTTGGACGGGTTGTTGCACATGGTTCGTACCTTCTCTGATGACATCCAGATGAAGTTTGGTCTGGACAAGTGTGCTGTTGCACTCGATTTCTACCGAAAAACGCGAGAAAAGCAAGCTAAAGCTCGAGTGTAAGGCATATAGGGTGAGTAAGTAACTGCACGTGACTTCCACGATTTTGCTGCCTGGATGATATACTTGATCTCTGCGAATTTTTTAGAGCTAGATGTAATTGAACGAGAACGAAATTCTTTATGAGAATTCTGTCCGGCTGTTAATTCTTCAGAACGGACTAAAATGCATTCAGCAAGCGTGTAAAGTCATATATGAATTAATATTGATAAATTCTCAGAACGGGATACTCATGCAACAACGGGAAACGAGCGCTTAATTGCATTTCTTTCTGAATGATTAATTGCATTTGCACTGAATACAACCTACACGTCTAATCAGCCTGGGCGAACAATGGGATCTATAGTGGCACATATCTTTTGGGGTACTGTGTTGCTACAAATTTTTCAGAATGGGCTAACTCTGTACGAAATATTTCATGAAAATTCTATCCAGCTGCTAATTTTTCAGTGCATGTGAACGAGGTATACTTCAAGGTAAATTTTCAGAACGGGATACTCATGCAACAACATAAATTTGCATACATCGTTAAATTAATTAACTAACAACTAATAATCTAATCTGCCCGTGCAGAGAATGGGCTATTTAATTAGCTTATGGTATATGTTCTTTGTGGTTACACAATGTTAGGTTCTTCTGTAAAGTCAAGAAAGCGATTGATTTTGCGTTAGCAGTTGCAGACAGGTAAGTTTTGTTGTTTATTTCCCACCAGACCTGACAATTACAAACATGCATTACACTGTTCTGGTAAAAAAAACTTTGACATGAACGTTTGGCGTATCTGATTGGCGATTTGTTAATTGTCTCTGGTTGCCATGTGCGATCAATTGGCAATTACAGCTCCGTGATTGGAACGCATTGAGGGTGTGGCACAGTAAGCGTGACAGACATATTCCACCATTTTTCCCCAAACTTTCATGCATTCACTAGCCCTCAGACCGGAAGTCAGTTAACCCCTATACACTACTCGTGACTTTACGAAGTATCGTTCTTTGGCTGATATCAAGCTGATAACGTTACACTCTTTTGTTACTTGTTTGAGACAATTTAATCATACGCGTAGAAACCACAGAGAGCAAGGGTCCCTGGCCTTCCAACTAGTTTCCTGCCTCACTGTGTTACTCCCAAATGCAATAAAGGATAATATGTTGCACAATATTGTAATGTTTGGTCCCTTAAACCTTGGAAACTTCTTACACTTATCTACCCTGTATGTAGGGATTGGCCCGGTTTTGGAGCGTTGTGGGGGCGTGGTCGTCTTTTTGCACGCTTAGAAAACATAGTAAATGAAGACTAAAATTTCTCAAAATCAACGAAATGGAATGTTTGTACGTCGTGTAATATATCCTATTTTGTTTTAGTTACTAATCATCTAACAACCTAGAAAACAGTTGCTAGCCTCGGAGTCCCATGCGCCAATTTTGTTCTTCTCACACGGATATCTCTTTTTGTACATTACGTACGGCTGTGAAACATGAGAAACGCTTTAGAGTTACCCGAACTCTATTCTTTTGGTAACTAGAGAAACCGAAATCAATGTTAATTAATTTAAAAATGTGTTTCTTTCAAGCAGATTTGATCCAAAGACCGTCATCAATGCTATTGCACAGTTCGGGCCAATCACGGAGCAGTATTTGCGATTGCTTGTCCATGGCAACCAGGGACAATGGACAAGCCAATCAGATAGGCCAAACGCGTTTATGAAAGAGTTTATCACCAAAACTGTGTAATTCGATCATGTTATGCCATTGTACGGTCTAGTCTGAAATTGTTTGCGATATGCGTCGCACACAGGAGCAAAATTGACAAATAATTACGCACACATAGCAATTTATACGGGAACCCATCATTTGTAACGCATATCCCGTATGTGATGATCTTTGGCTTTGACTACTAAGCCACGTTCTATTCCAACTACCGTTGCACGTTCAATTATATACGCACGGAAGAAAGAACAATGCAAAGGCACTAAAAAGTAGGATCCATATTCGTGCAACGTGCGCTAGGATACCATGGTACGTACCGTAAGTATGCCCCGTAGACCTCTAGACCACTCGAGTAAACTACTTCTGAATCATGTCTAACGAAAGCTGTTACATATAAACATGCTTAATTAACGCTAATGAAAACGCGCTAAATCTTAGACATGCTTATAAAAGTCGTACAGGCCATAATGAAGACATGTACACCCTAGCTATGTTACGCTTTTGCGCTCCTAAAAACTTACCAAACTAGAATTTTTAAAACTTTTTTTCTGTAAAAAGAAACGGATGTAGGGATTGTATAAAAGTAACAGAAACAAGATCTATAGATAATATGAACCAAACCCAGACATCATTAGTGAATCCTTTCAACTCCCACATTCCCTACATTTTATATTTTGGGGGTTGGAAGGATTCACTAATGATGTCTGGCTTTGGTTCATATTATCTATAGATCTTGTTTCTGTTACTTTTTATGCAATCTCTACATCCATTTTTTTCAGAGAAAAGTTTTTAAAATTGTAGTGTTAATGGTCATCATTGCTATTTAAATTGGTGTCACTTAGAACTTTCAACGAATGTAAAGTATAGCAACGCGTTACCGTTACATCACTTTTCTTGTTCTTTAGTTAGATAACGATGGACTTCATGATCTGAACGTTCAAGCTGATTGGCAAAAGAAAGGCGGCTATTATTGGGTGCGATATTCTCATATTGAAATGGAAGGGTTTCCTTCAAAGACTGAAGCACAGGCGATGACATGTACTGGAGGAAAGCTGAAGGTTTGTCGTGGATAGGGTACAAGTAGTTACCGTACAGGATGATGTCAGGCGTGTTTTTATATTAGATTGGTTCCCGTGTACGCGTGAAGCCCGATGTTAGAACTCCAAAATACAAATGGGGCAGCGTCACACCATCCAGTATTGGTCTTGTGTCTCAGTTCTGTAGCAACGGTCTGGATGTTAAAATAAACTTCTCGGAACAGGCAAACTGGACAGCCGTAATTTCTGAATTGGAAATTGTTCCCGCCATTCATGAAAATACATCGTAATCGAGTTGCATGTTTTATTGTCAGTATGTATGCGACAACGTTGTTTGCTTTGTTTGTATATGACAGCTGTGATTGCTGCAAGGTATCTCCTATTAGCGGCGTTCGGTTCCGCTGCACGGAATGTTCCAACTATGATTTGTGCCAGAATTGTTTCCAAAAGCCAGCCAACGCGTCGCACAAACATAATTTTGTAGCTATTGAAGAACCCACTGCTTCTTCTAAGGTGGCTGGTAAAGCGGGCCGACGACGTCACGGAAGAAAGAAACTTCCACATGGCACGGTACTGCGCGAGTGGAGCAAGTGTGTCAAATCCCTTACGGTATCATCTCGTGAAGGACAAGCATCGCGACTACTGGACAATGATCCTTCTACATATTGGCAGTCGTCTGGAAGTCAGGGAAAGGTAACTTTGTTTTCTAAGTTGTTGCAGGAAATTTCATCAGATGTATTTGTGATTTTGCAGCACTGGATTCGCTTGGAGTTATTTTCGGATATTCTTGTGCAAGAATTGACGATGCAAGTTGACCCTGCTGACAGTAGCTACCAGCCCTCTATGGTAACTGTTGCTGTTGGTCACACACTTGCAGAAATAAAGGAACTGCAAACTGTCCACATTTCACCATCTGACACTAAAGTTGTGCTGGTTCAGAACCTGACTAACGTAAGTTTAGCGAGTGTGTGCGCAAATTAATAATGATTGTCAATGTATAAGAACGAATGTTGTGGTCAACAGGAACAGCGCTTTCTCCAAATCAACATTAAAGCCTGCAAGAGTGGAGGTATCGATTGTAAGGTACGCAACTTGAACATTACTTGTCTTGTGAAAGCAGATGAAGAGGAACTAGCTACGACGTTTCAATACTTGGCTGTCGAAGAGCGCGCTTTTGACGAAGAGGCTTCAACAGTAGATGCCAAAGGAAAGCGAAGTGGACCGTCATCGAGAGATGAATTAGGGCAGTCGAGGAGACGAGATCGGCGTTTGGCAGGGGAGAGAGTAACGGTGTTCGTGTGGGGTTTGAACGATAAAGATCAGTTGGGTGGTTTACGAGGATCTAAAATTAGAAGTCCGACTCTTTCCGATGTTCTCAGCCGCCTTAACATAGTTCAAGTCGCAGGAGGTTCGAAATGTCTCATAGCCGTTAGTCGTGATGGTAAAGTGTATTGCTGTGGAGAAAACGTGAACGGTCGGTTGGGCTTATCACATTCTAACAACGTACACACAGTACAGCAAGTTCAGTCACTTAGTCAGTTTGTTGTGAAAAAGGTTGCTATTCATTCAAGCGGTCGACATGCTCTTGCTTTGACTGCCGATGGCAAAGTCTTTTCTTGGGGTGAAGGCGACGATGGAAAGCTTGGTCACGGGAATAGAACGTGAGATAAATTACTCAAAGTTAAGGTGTCTTGATTTAATTGCGTAAACTTGAGGTTTATATATGACAGAACTTTAGAGACTCCCAGTTTGATAGAGGCTTTGAAGGCGAAGCGAGTAAGAGACATCGCTTGCGGTAGTTCGCATAGTGCAGCCATTACGTCCAGTGGAGAATTGTACACTTGGGGCTTGGGAGAGTATGGTCGACTAGGGCATGGAGATACGACTACACAGACAAGACCAAAACAGGTATGCGAGCATGCGCAGCGGAATATCCCATGTGACACTTTGTGATTTGTGTGTTCACGTGTATAGGTGAAGGGTTTCGTGGGATATCGTGTGACTCAGGTGGCTTGTGGAAGTCGTGACGCCCAGACGTTAGCTATCACAGACGATGGAAGTGTGTGGTCGTGGGGTGATGGTGATTTTGGCAAGCTTGGCCGTGGCGGTAGTGAAGGCGCTCTCCAGCCAGAGAAGATAGACACATTGAGCAGTCAAAGTATTTGCCAAGTCGAATGTGGCGCTCAGTTTTCACTGGCGTTGTCGAGGGACGGAGTTGTCTACACATGGTAAGCGAAGACTACTTCTCGATTTTGTGAGTGATGTAAAGTAGACGCACGCCATGTTGGTTAGGGGTAAAGGAGATTTCTATCGACTTGGTCATGGTACGGACGCGCATGCAAGGAAGCCCCAGGCGATAGAGTCTCTAAGAGGGAAAAAGATAGTGCACATTGCTGTTGGTGCACTTCATTGCGTGGCAGTTAGTGACGAGGGAAAGGTATAAATGCTGTGTTTGTATATAGTTATTTTCTATTTTATCTCGTGTCGATGTCAGGTCTACTCGTGGGGAGACAACGATCACGGACAACTGGGATCCGGGTCGACTTCGGTCGGCAGAATGCCTTCTGGCGTTTCTGTTTTGGATGGCTTTAAGATATCTCGCGTAGCATGCGGTTCGTCTCACACGTTCGCTTGGACTACACCGATCGAGACCGTGCCTTCAGTTGAACATCAAATCGTTATGTACCCGTCGACTTCCGATCCCATCGGCACTGCCGCTGTCTTGCATATGTCTGACTTTGACGGTGACGGTGAGGCATTGTCACCATTCGACATTGTCTTGAAACATCGACCAACGCTGAGCAAAATAATTTTTTCATTGCCCGACAACTCGAGGAGACAAGAGGCTATTCATACGTTGCTACAGGCGCTGCAGATCTCGTATGCTCGTGATGCTGTTGTTTCAGCTTTGGCGAGTGATATTCCCATTCCGCTGGGGGCTGCCGGAGCTACGGACAGCGGTTTGGTTGCATCGATGAGTGCTAAGCAACATGCACTTGTAGATATACAGTCTGCAGGAAAGGAGGCAGTAACATTGGTTGGCAACGATGTTTGGGTGGATGACGACCTCGCTGTTGGCAAAGAGCACAACTCGGCCTCTCATCCGGACAGTGTGCCTGAGTTCATGCAACGTTTGACGGAAGGCGACGCTCGACTGTTATTAGATTTGCTGAAATTGGCCGTTGGAGGTCGCGTCAATGAAACGGGTCGCGTAGCTCTTTCTCACACTCTCAAGATGTTGGGAAAAACAAGGCTTGAAGTAAGTATGTGTGAGAAATGATAACAGTTTGTGATTTTTTGCATACTTTGATCATTTCAGTTAATTTTGTTTGTACTGATATGTGTTTGTATGCATGTGTCCAGGTTGCGGAGATGTTGCTGGAGCTTTGCGTTACAGAACTAGAAGACGTTGCTGCGTTTACCGATGCTTCTCCGTTTGCTGCTCAACCTGTGGAACAAGAGTCTCCCCATCCGTACGCTGACAACTGTTCTCTTACCGGGATAGTTCGAATACCGAGAGCTGAGAGTCTCCGAGTCGAGTTCGATCGGCAGTGCAGTACGGAACGACGCCACGATCCGCTCGTTATTGCTGACGCTTTTGGTCACGTGCAGGCTACCCGGTCTGGACGAGAATGGTCGGATTGGGCGAGTGAGCTGATAATTCAGGGCGATGAGTTGCGATGGCGCTTTTCAAGTGATAATTCTGTGAACGGCTGGGGGTGGAAGTTTACCGTCTATCCAGTTAGAGCAACTAAGGCTACTTTGGACACTCTTCCTGATCGCGTTATTCAGTCGAGACCGTCGATAGATTTGGTGTCTTGTCTTCTTGACTTCCGCCTGGAGTCGAGTTCTCAGTTTGATGTTGTGCCTCGGTTGGCTACTGCTTTAGGGGCTTGTGCGAGGCTAAGCGGCTTAGAACCATCGCAGAGGCTGTGGGCATTGCGGCGTCTGAGAAAGCTGATTTGGGAAAGCGACGCGAACGTAAACTTGGAATCTGCTCTTAAGGACGACGCATCAGTCGGGGAATCTAGCGTATGATCGACTTTGTGTTTTTTTTTCGTTCGACAAGTAACGACGTATGTTACGTTGTTTAGCCTTTGACAGTGGCACTAAGCTCACTCATTAAAGGTTTGCCCAACATGTTAGCGACACAATACGAGTATGAAGAGGCTTTGATAAGGCAAGGTACACAGTTGGTTCATACGTCGTTTTTCAAGGTTAGTGTTTCGTCTGTTTCTTTTTAATGACGTTGTGATCTTTGTATTTTAAACTTTTAGGGAATGATTGCGTTCGCGGCGGATCTCAGACTAGATACGTTGTCTGCGTGTCAAGACAAAGCCAAGTGGAACTGGTTGAAACGATACATTGCCTCGTTTCGTATTGCTTCCAGCATCAGCAGACGCTCGACTTTGCCAAAGGAATTTGTGGAAGAGGTGCGGATGAAATTACAAGGATTAATGGCTTTAGGAGAATTGCCCAATTGTGATCACGAAGATCACCGTTTATTCAAGAAAGAACACGATGAGCAACTCATGGCTTGGCTGCAACGGTATGGTTTTATAGGTTTGTCTGGTGCTTGTACTGTGTAACTAAGTAGTAACACATGCACTGGCCTACTATAGCAACGTCTAAATCGTTGTTTGTCCTTAAGGTGTTTTGCTTTTCCCAGAATTTTATGTGTCTCAAGCAAAGAGGACATCGTAACCAAATTCGACTTTGCGAATGCATTGGTTTGGTACCGTAGTAGTCCATCATGTCTGTACTGACTCAAATGTAAATTGTTAGTTGTAAACTGTATAGGTCGGCAGTTCCTGCTGTAACGCTAAGACATCGTAGTGTTGGCCTTATGATTACATGTATCATATTGCTAGTAGCGATTTGCTATCGAATCAGTTGGAAAAATAGAGCAGTAGGGTAATGGTGAATAAATAACGTCATCTTTCATGTTGCAATAAGGAAGAGACGTTGTACAAGCCGGAACAAAAGTTTTAACTATACAATGATGTCTAAGTGTCAAACAGATTGACATGTCTAACTCGTTCAAACTGCTCAAATCTGAAGTTTTATTTATCAAACGCTGTAACACAATCTCTTGCTATAGTATATACGATACCAACAGACATTTAGCTGTGTATATGCTACTGCACTAGAGTCAGACGTCGGTGTATTAGTCGACGTAACACACCTACCACAGTATACACGCACGCTTCACTGTTGAGTGTTTCAAACAATTTGTATATACTCCAACTATAGCGTCTAACTAGAATGAATCATTTTTTCTGTTCGTAGTTGTGGACAGCATTGGTAACGTTTTATTTTGTGTCGTTCATTGGTAGCAAGTCCGACGACTGGACGCTTACAAGAGCTGGCAGTTCTGTGCTCTATGGATGGGGTCACAATCATCGTGGTCAGTTGGGTGGCGTGGACGGTTCCAAGGTGAAGCGACCAACTGTGCTAGAAAACATTGCTGCCCTTCGTCCTGTGCAAATACTTGGAGGGGAACAGACGTTGTTCGTTGTCACTTGCGATGGAAAGGTCTACTCAACCGGTTATGGAGCATATGGCAGATTAGGAATCGGTGGAACAGATGCGGTTACCTCTCCTCGTCTCATCGATGCGCTTTCAGTAGTTGTCGTAAAGAAAGTAGCCTTGCACTCTTGCGGTAAACATTGTCTCGCACTGAGTTCTACCGGCGACGTTTATTCCTGGGGTGAGGGAGATGACGGCAAACTAGGACATGCAAATCGAACGTAAGTGTAGCCCGAAGTTGTACCGCTTAGTACTTATATATTTGTTTTTGATTTTGTGTACAGTAATTGTGAACGCCCTCGACTGATTACTGCTCTCCAAGGTAAACAAGTTACTGACATCGCTTGTGGCGGCGCACATAGCGCTTGCATTACGAAGAGTGGGGAGCTGTATACTTGGGGTAAGGGGCGCTACGGACGGTTGGGTCACGGAAATAGTGACGATCAAACGACGCCGAAACTCGTTCAGGCTTTTCATGGATTGTCGGTTGTGTGTGTGGCGTGCGGTAGTGGCGACTCGCAGACTCTAGCTGTGACTAGCGATGGACAAGTTTGGTCGTGGGGAGACGGCGACTACGGTAAGCTTGGTCGAGGTGGCAGCGACGGATGCAAAGTACCAAAGGCCGTTCCGGATCTGGACAAGAAAGGAGTGAGGAAGGTCGAATGCGGTTCACAGTTTTCGGTAGCATTAACCGATTCAGGAGAGGTGTTTACTTGGTAAGTCTTTATTGTGTTGTCTCATCTACCATATCTTTGCAAGGTTTGTGCTGAATGTGACGATGATATGTCGACACGTCTGGGTTATTTAGTAGTAGTCGATGGCTTTAATTATAGTAGTAGACACTACCTTTCAAATTCTGTAACCACGCTGAGCATGCGGGTCGCTTCAAAGAGCTGAGAGTTTTGTAGCCATATTGCTACAGTTTAGGCGTTGCATCTGTCATGTACATTGTTATCTGTCTGGAAGACAGAGTCGCTTTCGTCACTCTCTATCGAGCAGATGGTTTGAGTATGCCGTGTCGATGGTGCTCAGCAGTAAGGCTGTCTCTGCAAATACAATGGCAACATTTAATAAGCTAATTCTTTTTCGCCTGGGCTTCTATCTAGTGCCTTACGTGACGACATGGGACGCGACTGAACATTTTGGATGCGCATTGGACATCTCTCTGGCGCAAGAAATAAAGACAGAGATAGCTGGCCAAAGATTTTGAACCCCGTTTGAGGACGTACGTATAAGGTCACGTGATTTTTTCGACGTCTTACACACACACACACACACACACACACACACACACACACACACACACACACACACACACACACACACACACACACACACACACACACGGACAAATGTTAAGCCTTCCACGTCATTCGACGTCGACCTTAAGGTCAGTTGGGAGACAGCTTTCTCTGACTATAGAGACAGGGCCTCCGTGCGCTACGTGGAGGCTTAGGACCAGCGCTACAATCTACCTGGAGCTTGGCCGGAGTCGTCCACGACAATGGCGCAGCTCTGGGACTGGACACGAAGGCCCAGAAGTACCCGTCTGCTGCATGATGTTACTGCCAAGCCAGCGGTCATGTCCACCTCAGTCAATGACCATGCACTCATTTATACTCGTGAGTCGAGAGAAGCAATTTTGAGTAAGTTTCTTGCCTAGGGAAATGCCACAGCTCGCCATCACTGTCACTCCAACAGTGCAAGGTGCCGGGTGTTTTCATTCTCCAAATGCACTCTCTAACCAATTGAGCTACAGCACCACTACACACACAGCTAAATACTAAATATAGCACTGGTAGCTTTTAAATTATGATTTTTGCATGGCCTGTTGTCGAAATCGATTTATTTATGGGTTCAACTTTATCACTAGTATGACAAATTAATAAAGACGTACAGACGAATTTACACTATCAAAAGCCAGATGCATGAGGTCTCCAGTACTGTACGTGCAGTAATCTTTGTCTCTGTAAAGGTCATAATTTTTTGCATCGTATAAATTGTCTGTAATTTGTCAGAAATTTATTGATCTATGTTGCACGGATCGGTCATAGAATCGACAAATGTAAATTGAGCGTGGTCTTTTATTGTGATGGCTGAATTAGCAAGAAGTTTTGTATATATTCTAAGATGGCGCAAACAAAGCAGACGATGTTTCGTTAGGACGTATATACAAACTTGTAGGTGTGTAATTGCTGTCATATATTTTCTGTTGTATCTGTTAGGGGTAAAGGAGATTATCACCGTTTAGGACACGGAACCGATGTCCACCAGCGACGTCCAAAGCTACTCGAAGCACTGAAAGGGAAATATGTGACGGACATCGCCACGGGCTCTCTGCACTGCTGCTGTTGTACTATTGACGGAGAAGTTTATGCTTGGGGAGACAACGACGAAGGGCAGCTTGGAGACAATTCTACCGACGGTAGTTATAAACCTAAACTTGTATCTGCTCTCGGAGGTAAACTCATTGATAGAGTTGCTTGCGGATCAGCACACACCATTGCGTGGTCAACAACTCAACCGTCCAGTGCTTGCCGCTTGCCCAAAGAGGTACCAATGGAGTACAACCATTTGAGAGAGATTGATGTCAAAGTGTTGAGAAATAGGTTGGATCATTTTCTCTCCAACTTTATCATCTGTAGTTGTGAATAAGTCTTTAAATTTGTTGCTAGACTGGTGTTGCTGAATTGTTTCAGTGACTTCGTGTCTTCTTGTATTGGCATGTTTGGTCTTGAGAAACAGAACACGGCCTTAGCCGTTGGATCTGAAGTTACATTTGATGGTTTGCGAGGTCTCATTTCGTCCTCGGTTAAGGTGCTATGTTCAGCATGATTGATGAATTGAACTGCAGAATTAAATTATTATCGTTGCAGGAAGCTGTTTTCAAAAAAGTGATACAAAACACAATGGCACGTGATCGTCAGCACGGTCCTGTTATCGAAGTGAATCGGTTACAGGTTTGTAAATGTTTGAAGTTTGTTGATGATGTTCGGCTTGTATGTTAATTACTATATGATTTAGGTCAAACGGTCACGCCCAAAAGCAAGTCTCAGCGGATCAGAAGGAGCGAGGTCGGTATTTGGTCAGATATGTTCGAGAATGGTTACAGCCGGGCGAGATAGTCTATTCCTAGCACAACGCGTATGGAAGGTAAAATTCGTCGGTGAGAGTGTCGACGATTGTGGTGGTGGTTACTCCGAATCTATTTCCGAAATGTGTGACGAACTGCACAGCGGTTGCGTCCCTCTGCTGATTCCCACTCCGAATGGGCGTGAAGAAACGGGCGTTAATCAGGACTGCTATATTTTAAATCCACAGGCCCATTCTCCCCAGCACATCAACATGTTCCGCTTCTTGGGTATGCTGTGTGGTATCGCCATTCGTACTGGTCAACCTCTCAGTATCCGTCTGGCACCACCCGTTTGGAAGCAGCTAACTGGTATGGTACTGACTATTGAAGATGTGGTCGAAGTTGATAAAGAATTGGTTCCGAGCCTTGTCTATATAAGCAAGAGCTCCGAAGATGACCTCGAATCACTGGATCTTCCGTTTACTATACCAAGTGCTACAGGCCAGGAGGTACAGTTGTCTACCAAATACACTAAGGTGACGCCTAACAATCGAGACGAATACGTCCAGATGGCACTGCGCTACCGCTACCACGAGTTTGACGCTCAAGTTGCTGCTGTGAGGGAAGGAATGGCCAAAGTAGTTCCCGTCCCTTTGTTGTCTTTGTTCGTCGGTGCCGAATTGGAAATGATGGTTTGCGGCAATCCTGAAATCAACGTCGACGTGCTCAAATCTATCGCTACGTATAAAGGACTGTCACCGTCGTCTGACTTGGTCAAATGGTTTTGGACGACTTTAGAAGGTTTTAGTGTCATCGAACGATCGTTGTTTTTGCGTTTCGTATGGGGACGAACGCGCTTACCTCACACTGTAGCTGATTTTAGAGGGCGAGATTTTGTTGTACAGGTACGTTGTCATTTCCATTTTATACGTCGACGCTTCTGACGCAATTGTTTAGGTGATGGAAAAAAGAGGTCGACCCGACCAATACTTGCCAGAGGCATATACATGTTTTTTCTTGCTAAAGTTGCCGAGATATTCGTCACAAGAAGTGTTAATTGAGAAGCTCAAGTATGCCATCTATTTTTGCAAGTCTATTGACACCGATGACTACGCCAGAGTACAATTCTCGGCAGACAGTGAATTGGAGTTTCACGACTTCGACGAGGACACCGACTTTGAGTGATTCGATCTGTGTGTGTTATTCGTTTATATTGTTGTTACATTCGTTAAGCTGCTGCTGTTTCCTTGCTGCGTGTTGTTTGGTAGGCTTGTTAGTGGACAAATTGTTATTACTCTAACTACTGCATGAAGTCTTTTCGCAGATACGTGTTTGCAAACTATTTTATATCAGCGGTCATAGTGCTTGCGAGCTATGTATGTACGTAGAAAGAAATGTGCAGCGTGCGTGCGTGTGTGTGTCGTGCTTGCATGCGTGCGTGCGTGCAGATGCAATTGTTTGTATATGCACGCGGGAGTGACAAGAAAAGCTAGGATGTCATTTTTTACCACTTACTGGTACCTAGACGTGTACATTTAATCGATGATTCGACAAAAAACACTTTCACCTTGCAAATAAATTACTCTATAATGCCGTGAAAGAAATTTGGGGATAATCTAGCTGAACCGCTATTCTCACGAAATACACACAGTGACATAGATGCACTCCTCTGAACTCCTGCACATCCTGAACGACGGCGAAAGAAACGTATAGAAATATATTTATGTTGTTTGCTTCTCTGTTTTCTCCAACTGCACGTGGCCCTATTTTTTTACTCCCGCGTTGCTGCACGGCGGCACAAAGCGGGATACTAGACGTATATCGATTTTCACTGAGCAGGCGCGTAGCCGGCATAGCATAGGACACAAGGGGCACGTGCACCCCAAACTTTTGACCTCGGTTTTTGTCCATACTGCACGTGTACGTGTGCTACGTACTCTGAACGTTGGAGGTAACCGAGACGTCAAGATGAAACAGCTACGGACTCACCCACCGCACATCCGGGGAGTAGAGATGAGACAGGTAGCCGTTTCCCCGGGATGTGCGGTGAATGGTCCGTAGGAGGAGTCTAAACAGACGACTCGGTTACCTTCAACGTTCAGAGTACGTACGTAGCACACGTACACGTGCGCAATCGGGCGGTATGCAAAAACCTAGGTCAAAATTTGGGGGTGCACGTGCCTCTTGTCCCTTAGGCCGGCTATCATCTCTACATTGCACCATTTTAATTAGTAAGGTCTAATTATAGTGTCTCTAGTTAGAAAATGGTGCAATGTAGAAATACATGATGTATTGCTCATGCATACATACGAAAGATGTCACAACGCACCCCTAACATGGTCTTGCTTCTATCTTTTTCGTACGGCAACCCTACATTTCTAATTTTTCAAATGTTTTTATACTTTTTTGCATTCTTTTTTCTGTAGATATGAGCAGCGGTAACGGTTGTAAGGAGTGGTTTTAGATAATTAGATTATTTCAGCATCTTCTAATGAAATGTCACGAATCTGTTTATAAAATCAATGGAGTTCTTCACCCTATGGCTGTTAATAGCACTAAATGTTGACCATATTCTTGTTAGTTTTTTAGCAATTCGGTAGGTTACCGAGTTGATGCTGGAAACAATTGGTCTTAATTAATTAATGGTACCATTGGCTTAGGAACTTTTGGTAATCCATAGATCCGTGGAATAAGATAATCTCTTTTGTGAACTGAGTTTGCATTGCTGGCTAATCCAATTTGTTAGTAGGGTCTTTCTTAATCTCTTTGTATGTTGGATCATTTAGCAACTGTTTCATCCTGCGGCC
Organism: Corticium candelabrum; assembly: GCF_963422355.1. NCBI lineage: Eukaryota > Metazoa > Porifera > Homoscleromorpha > Homosclerophorida > Plakinidae > Corticium > Corticium candelabrum. Next base: position 575,269 of record NC_085098.1, on the reverse strand, counting down.
GCCATCAGATAAATTTAGTATCACTGTTGAATTACTTTGTCTGCTTTTAGAATAACAATGGTTTTGTCGTCTCCTAGACTTTTTGAGAGCTTCCTTCTCGTCTGTAGATAAGTTTTGTCTAGGTGGTTTGCTCTTTCCTAAAATCTGTTTGATTCTTTCCCTGAGTTCTGTCGCTTCAGTAGTTGGTAATTTCAGCGCAGTGGTTTCAACGTCGGCATTGATGTCATCTTAAGTCTTCTTCTTGGAGTAATCGCAAAATTTAAGCCATGGTTTAATACTTTTAGTTCAGTGCTGTTGAGAGTTCTATTGCTAAGATTGATAACAGGATTTTCTCTTCAACTCGTTAACTCGTTCATTCTTCTCCTGCTTGTTCATATTTGTTGTTGCTTAGAGTCGGATGTAAGACGGTTCAATTTCTGTTGTTGTCTTCATTTAGTTTGATGAAATACCTTCTCTTTGCAGTTGTATGTCCAGTCAATATATATATATATATATATATATATATATGTATATATATATATATATATATATATATATATATATATATATATATATTTTTTTTTATATATATTATATATATATTGTTTATAACCGCCCAATGGACGGAACACTACTGAAAAACACCACTACAAACACTTGCTACAGACAAAACATCTAGATGTTCAGTTATCATGCGAGAGTTGTATTGCCACAGTTTCACAGACAGTTGTTCATGAAGGTTAGTAATAGCTCGGCTGAAACTGTGACCTGTAGACAGAGTAGATTTCTTGGCAATAGACTTCAGCAGTTCAAGACTATGTTCTGACCAGACTCCATATGACTCAACAACCAAAGGATAGAACAAGCAACCATACGAGGAAACATTTGAGTCGTGGCGTTCGTCTTTCTCCATTTTTTATATATATATATATAGGAAATACATTTAAGCCAACCAAGAAACCACCATGCAGCTGCAGTACCTGAAAAGGACTCTACAGAGAAACAACAACAACAAAAACAGCAACAAAAAACGAAAGAAAGAAAGAACAGCAAAGACAACAACAGAAGTCCATGGTACAACCATGCATGTCAGACAAGAAGTGGAAGAATTAGAAAGAGGGATGTAATAAGTGGTTTTAGATAATTAGATTAGTATAGCCTAAAGGTACTCGGTAGAATAGCACCTAGCACTCACTCGATGTTAGCCTAACTGGTTGTAGTGTAGTCTACTTTGAGCTATTGATATATTATACGTTGTACTGCAATATACAAACGTTACCGACGTTAGATTTATTTCGGTTGCAATTGGTCGAACTTGTTCCTTGATAAGGCACTCAACGAGCCTAATAATAACAATAATAATAATAATAATAATAATAATAATAATAGTAATAGTCACCACCGTGGCTTAGTGGTTAGCGACAATGGCTACCACTCCATGATTTGGGGGTTCAAACCCCGGTGACGACAGTAAATTATAAAATTTGTCTTTCTTTTTTCTCATGTTTATCTAGCTTATCCATGAGAATATGACTCGTTTCAGTAGTTGGGGAGTTTCTGTGGTCTGGCGAACGGTCCGTTGACGATGACGTTCAGAGCTTTTCTGGTGGTCATTTATATCCACTAGGCGTGCTCTCCCGATGGTCGCGGCCACCGTAATGCCTGCAATCTATATCGAATTGGCTAGTCATTGATCGCCGTGTGGACTACACAGAAACATGTACCCTGCTGGGCTCCCCTGCCGGGTTGGTGGGCGCCCAGATGGGGTTAATAACCCCACTTGCCCATTATGGAGGGGCATAACGACACATAATATTGATGGAAGACGGACGTCTAGCTGTATAGCTTTCTCAGAGCTAGCTGAGGAATGCGTTCCTTGTCGGGAAACCAGGATAGGACTCGAAAAGTCGGCATCTGGAATCACTGGAGCTGTTCGGAAGACCAGGAATAATTCTGGGCGTAGGGCGACAGGTCGAACCATCTCTCGTGTGGCCTCTGATTTGAATTTGGCTTCAAATCCCGCTGACGAGACTACTGTGATGCCCACCGTTCCTAGAGAATCTTGTGTTTCGGCTAACAGGAACGGCAATGCAACAAGACGACGGAAATGGACGCGACAAATGAGTAGAGAAGTGATGTTTTGTTATTACCGCGTGGTGTTGCCATGCAAGTTCTCTGCTTTCAGAAAACCCATCAGTTGTAGTGTGAGCAAAATCCTTCTCTGACTGGCTTCTCTGAGCAGCGTTTGGCAGACCAGAAGCGATATCTCCTGACTTCTGGAAGTCTGACTAAATCAGAGTTGGAGGAGATTAAAAACGCGAGGCCACACAAGATGGAAAGCCCATCTCAGGTTTGTTATCTGTTACGACTGATGTTTGTTCTGGTGTGCAGATGTCGGCGTTGGATGTGGTTTCTGCTCTATCAGCTGATAGTTCAGTTGTCACGCCTTTGCTTGACAATGTGTCACCTTGCATGGCTTCAGTCAGAATGGCGCCTGCTGCACATGGTGGAAAACCTGTTGTGTCAATGATGCCAGAGGATCATGAGTCTGATAATCACTTGGAAGATGGCTCTCTCGTTCAGTCAGTCACTGTTCTCTCTAAGGACTGCTCATCTGCAAGAGATAGTGGTGATATTCTATTCGTAGATGACACTTTGGATTCAGTTCAGTGCAGTGCTATCAGGGAATCACCATCCCCTTGTGACTGTGTGAGCTCTGATCTGATGACTACACATCCTAGTACAGCTTCTCAGCTAGAAAAGATGGAAACTCCTACATCTCGACTCAGTCCAGACTGCTGCCAAACGGAGGATGGTCTTTCGCTTGATAGTGATGCTGCTGTGGACCCTGTACTTCGTCGAGAGTTTCTTGAGGAGTTGCAGAAAGTCAGGCAAATTCCTATCTGTGAGAAACAACGCCTTTCAAGGATCTTTGAGAACAGTGGAACCCTGAAACTTATTGGTGATCTTAACACGATCATCAGTTCGTTGAAGGATGAACCAGATATGAGTGAAATCAGTTACCTGGTATACTCTGCTGCTTCGCTAGTGTCCAAAAGGCGGGGCTTAAAGACGACAAAGTCAACCAATTCTCAAACACCGACATGGAGACAAAGGCTGGATATGAAGATTCTCACACTTCGACGTGCGATCTCACTGTTGCTGGAAGTTAGAAAGGGTTCATCGGGCATTCGTATGTTACATGAACTCCGACTTCTCCGGTATCGGTTGGGCATTTCCCTGTTCAGAGAGTTGTGAGGTCATCATCAATCGGTTGGAAATGGAAGTTAAGTCCAAGGTTGAGCGGACCAGGAGGCTGGAGAAGAATCGTAAGAGACTTCGCCAGAACCGTTTGTTTCAACGAGATGCTGGACGGTTTTATAGAGAGTTGGGTAAGCAGACTATCCAAGTCACTTCCCCGCCATCCGAGTCTGAGATCGAACAGTATTGGGGTGGTATCCTAGAAACTGAGGTCCATCACAATGAGTCTGCCTTCTGGCTGAGACGTCAAACTGATGGCGAGACGCACCAAAGAGATGAGCAGCAGTGGTTACCTATCTCAGACAATGAGGTCACATCGTGTCTCAAAAGGATGGGAACTGGAAGTCTCCTGATCCAGACAAGGTTCATGGTTTCTGGGTCAAGCGTATCACGTGTCTTCACACTGATCTGACTTGTACCTACAACCTGCTGGTTCAGAATCCAGACTCTGAACCCGACTGGTTGTCTCAAGGAACAACCACTCTGATTCCTAAGAATGACAAGACTGACCAGACTAAAAATTACCGGCCTATCACGTGTCTGTCTGTCTTCTATAAGACCTTCACCTCAGTCATCAGACAAAGGATTGCAGGGCATTCGGTTCAGAGTAACCTCATGGATCCGGAGCAGAAGGGTTGTCGACAGGGATCTTTTGGTGCAAAGGATCAGCTGTTGATCAACAAGCTGCTTACCGAAGACTGTAAGACCAGGCACACGAGCTTGAGCATGGCTTGGGTGGACTACCAGAAAGCCTATGACAGCGTGCCACACAGTTGGTTGCTCCAATGCCTTCAGATGCATAAGATCAGTCCAGTCTTGTGCAAGTTCTTGTCATGTGTGATAAAGAGTTGGAGGACATCAATGGTGCTATCTTGCGGAAACAGTACGATCAAGACAAGGCTTATTCAGATCAGGAGGGGTATTTCCCAAGGTGACTCACTTTCTCCACTTCTCTTCTGTATGGCTCTCAATCCTCTGAGTAAGAAGCTGAACAGAATTGGTTATGGCTACCGGATGACCACTGGGCATGGTGAGACTGCAAAACGTCAGCTCATCAGTCATCTACTTTACATGGATGATCTGAAGCTGTATGGCAGAAACTCTGATCAGTTGGATGGGTTGTTGCACATGGTTCGTACCTTCTATGATGACATCCAGGTATAGTTTGGTCTGGCCAAGTGTGGTGTTGCACACTTTGCCAACGGCAAACTATCTGGACACAACTCTGGAGTGACGATAGGAAAACGGATATCATCAACTGTCTGGAACCGGGTCAAGTCTACAAGTACTTGGGTGTAGATGAGAGTAACGGTATTCAGCACAGCATGATGCGGGAGAGACTCCGTCGTGAGTACTTCTGCAGAGTGAAGGTGGTTCTCCGGACTGAGTTGTATGGTTGGAACAAAATTCTAGTCATCAATGGGTTTGCACTACTGGTTCTCACTTACGGTTTTGGCGTCATTCATTGGGGGTGCACAGACCTGCAGCAGCTCGATCGACGGACCAGAAAGCTTCTCTCTATGCACGGTGTCCACCATCCTTCTACAGACGTTGATCGACTGTAAGCTCCTTGCAGTGATGTGGTAGGGGTTTACAACAGATTGAGTCGACATATCAATCTTGTATTGTGAGGCTGAACTGTTACCTTGCTGACAGTTCTGATCCTTTCATGCAGATGATACAGGAGTGTGACTCTGTAAAATCTTCACACTCAATCAAGCGCATGGCTTGTCGGTTTACTGCACAGCTGCGGAGGAGTCTTGCTTCGGACGACAAGTCGCAGAACTTACACAGGAATGCATCCATCACTGTTTAAGGTGGCTTCGAGCAAACGCCTGAAACAGATGCGAGACATTACCGTACGTGTTGCAGTTCTCTTCGTGTGCGGTCCTGGAGCGAGAAGCCTATGCACGGGCAGTATCGCCGTCTCACTAAGCAATTGCCTGTGGACATGAAAGAGACCTACTGATGGCTAAAGGCAGCGAATCTTCCTGCTGCAACTGAGGGGCTGGTTGTTGCTGCTCAAGACCAAGCTCTTCGGATTCGGTACTATGAGCGCAAGATTCTACATCGTGATGTCAGTCCTACTTGCCGCATGTGCAGTGTAGGCCTGGAAACAGTCGAACACATTGTGGCAGGCTGCAGTGCTTTGGCAACGATGGACTACACTGATCGACATAATTAGGTGATCTCTATCATTCACTGGGATGTTTGTCGTCATTTTGGGGTTCCAGTGGAGAGCAGATGGTACCGGCATCATCCTGATAGGCTTGTGGAGACGAATGACATTACTATGATGTGGGATACCACCATCCCCACTGCCAAGAAGATCAAAGCCAATCGTCCAGACATCTGTCTCAGAAATAGGAAGACAAGACAAACACTGGTCTTCTTATTGATATCAGCTGTCCTGCTGATGGCAATATTGGCAGGGAACATGCTGAAAAGTTAGCGAAGTACAGCGACTTGCGAGTGGAGATAAGCCGCATGTGGCATATTGTCGAACACTGGTGGTTCCAGTGGTCTTGGGAGCTTTGAGCACAGTGCACGCAGATATTGCACGGTGCCTGGACATTATTCCAGGTCATCACAACCTGCAGCACTTACAGAAAACAGTGCTTCTGGGATCTACTCGGATCCTTCGTAAAGTCATGTCTTCCTTCTAGACAGCCGTATGCGTGATGGTCTAAGTACTTCTGAAGCAGGGTTTGCTTCCGGTACTTGTAATAAACTTTACAAACCAGACTGATCTGGTTGATCACGACATATTTATTTCTTTCTATCGCATCACACACAGTAATGCAGTTCCCACCGGGGCATATTCTAACACACGTACAACACAAGCTAAATACAGTAACAACACAAGACAAACTACCTCCCTTCAACCCTTACTAAAGTGCGTTCACGAATTAGAGCGACTGGTGGAATGTAGTTTACACCCTAAGGCGTGGCATAGTACTTGTGCAAACGGATGTAATGTTGTCACAGGAGGCAATTAACATCTACGTTTCAGAGCATATGGTGTCAATGACAAATTAGGTAACTATATTGTTACGTGACTGAAAGTGCACATATGAACGTGTTGCCTCTGGCTGCCTCGCTGGCTTGAAACGCGGTTTGCTTCATGATGCAATGATATACTAAAAATTGTACTTTTGCTATAACCCATAACAACAGACCTGGAGTTTCTATGCGCTCACTGGTTGTATGTGTCAGTTGCCTCTTTTAGGAAAAGCTATATGTACCAGATACATACACTCATTCACTTCTGGCTCAGAGAAGCGTCTGGAAACCACGAGAACTTGACTAATTTGACCATATCAGAACCAAACTGAGCAGCCATTTAGTGCATTCTTGAGCATTGATGACATCACTATGAGGACTTTCACCTTCTGCTTCCTCTGACCTACAGTTATGCTGCACAGCACAAAACAGGGATTGCTGGGTTTGCGATGGAAACATCAAGCGCCTTGCAGAGAAGGTCTAGCAAACGTTACTGTGGAAAAGTGGGCAAACTGCGTGAGGCACGTACGTGAGACGGTGGAAGCATTACAGGGCAATACACAGTGTGTTAGACGACGTTGTAGAGGAGATGATCATTGAAGTTGTTCCTGAATCAGAAGATTCCTCGTCATCTGAAACTGAAAGTTCCAAGAATGATTATGAAGACTAGAAACGGATCCTAGACGCACTCTTTCTTAGCTAACCGACACCCCAACTGGGAAGTTTACTGCGTTGGGTTACTGTTAACAGCCTGCTAGCTATAACAATTATGTACTTAGCCTTATGCAATTAACCCTAATCCCGCCTTAGTCCCGCCTTTCTCCGCCCCCTAACTCATTAAACTACAGGAAATTGGCTCTATTAACTTCCGTTACGTCTCTGTAGCCCAATGGTGAGTGTAATTAGATCCGGCAAGTGAAGAGCTTTCAATTGATACCAATATCCGCCCGGAGGGCAACATCTCTGTTGCGCAAATGGCCACATTCCACCAGTCTTTCTAATGCGTGAACGCATTTTACGACATTCCTAACTGTAACTTTTTGTCAACCACCAGAAAAGAAGTTCTTTTACTAGTTAGCTAAGCCATTTATTGAATGAAATTCTCTTTACAAGAACTTCAATTTTTAATTTATTTTTAGAAAAAGTTGTTATGATTCTATTCACTTGTTCAAGATGTTTTAAACGTCTAGCTGTTGCAGCCACCTACTATTAAAGACTGCAAAGCACCAAACTACCTCGCGCACAAAGAGCTTGAGTACGAGGGCGGAATATCCGGGCTTCCTGTTTTTCAAAGCATGCGCTTACCTCTACCTGTCTAGGTGGCTGGCTCCGTTTTCTTCTCTGACTCTGCTTTCCAGAAAGACAAAGCTACTAGCGTTAGAGGCAGTAGTATCGTCAATTTTTTATTTGTTGTCAAGATTTTGTCTTCGTCATGAATATCAAGAACGTCGACGCTCTCAAAGTTTGGCTTAGCTCTCGTTTGGAACCAATGTAAGTGGATGGAACATGGACAGACATAGATAAGCTATATTTTGACCGTTTCAGATGTGATGCCGATCCTGCGGCTCTCGCTAAGTATGTACTGGCTTTGCTGAAAAAGAACAAACCAGAAGAGGCGTTAAGGGACCTTTGTGTTGACCAGCTAGAAGTGTTTCTTTCTAGTGGTAAGGAACGGTATTAGCTGAATACAGTACTGAATATCAGTGAGATGATAAAGTGTTGTTATTCATGTTGTTGTTTATCATTGTTGTTATACTTACTTTTTCATTGTTGTTCTACTTACTTTTGCTGGAAATGGGCATAAATACGCTTTTTTGGTGGCCAAGTCGCTCAGTACCATCTTGTACTTAGTGCATCTGGTAGTTTTTAGCTTGCTCTAATAACATAAGTATAATGAGCATCATAATGGCAGTAAAGCATTTGCAGATCGGATGGCAATATTTATGCCTTGGTGCATATGAGCAGCAGAGGCATACGGTAATCTCCCTGTTTGTCTGTGTGTCTGTGTGTGCGTTATCGCTGTATCTACCTCCATGGTGGATATAACAAAGAAATTGGCTTGTATGCAGTGATGTTTTCTTGGACAAGAACACAAAAATATTTATGTAATAAAAAACATAGGGATGACTGCATACTTTAAGCTAGTGCTTGAAGAAATAGGGTTCAAAATTTTTGCAGACAAATACTCATACTTTATCTCTGAAACCAATCTCCCACAACTAAGTCCCTACTTCAGTCCTATCTAAGCAATCATTTTGAAAGCAAAACAGGATTGAAGTAGGGATTTAATTATGGGAGGTTGGTTTTAGATGTAAAGTATGAGTACTTGTCTGCGATAGTTTCGACCCCTATTTCTTCAAGCACTAGCTTAAAGTACGCAGCCATCCCTACTTTGTTTTTTATTTATAACATAAATACTTTTGTATTCTTGTTCCTGTCCTTTTATATACAGAAGTAAAGTTTCATACCAGGCAATGCTAACATTGTATAGTAGTATACAAGCTTATGATGTGGTAATCGGAGTGTGCATTCCAGTCCCACGCAAGCAGGACTCGTATCCGCACTTTCTCTTCTACCAGTTAGAAAGAACGGTCTTTATCACACACACGTGCATGTTTTATGCGAAAATCTTGTGAGGGACACAGAGATCCCAGCTGTTTGCTGGCCCACACAGAACTGCAAAAATTCAACAAAACTGTCGACAAGTTGATCGGCACTCAGACCTCATGAGTAAATCGAGGGGCATTTTAAGTAACAGGCAAAGAACGACAAAGCAAAGATCGTGTGAATGACATGAAAATCTTGTGAGTGAATGAAGATCCAGTGAGGGAAGCGAAGTACTGTCAGTCCAGGCATGTGCACTTGCAGGTAACGGCGAAAATTATCTCACTAAAACTGGCAAGTCAATTAGCACTCAAATTTCGTGAGTAGGATAAATCAGTGAGTGATAGTACCTATACTAAAGTCTGTTGGATAATTGGAGAGGACGTGGGAAAAACTCGTATCTCCTGAAGCAGACGTTCTAGCGGGTTGATTCCAACATTATTGGAAAGCTCACAAGGAGGAGGTTCCACATCAGTTAATGAATACTGTGATTGGTTCTTTATTACGACACAATTAGTAACTTCTTGTATGACATGCGCTTGGCCCTGCCCTCCTCTTGCATTTACACCAGGTGTCAGATAACTTCAAAGTCACCGCTATAATGCCCATTACTTGAAAGCTGACGGGGACCTACTTTAACTATAGGTTGATAAGTAAAACAGTAGCTAGCAGGCTTATGTAGTTGAAGCATTGGTTGAACCTTTGAACCTAAGTTTATAGCTAAACGTTTCAAACTGGAACCGTTTATTTCACTAGCAACGCCCATTTCTGCTCTTCAATTCCTTATCTATTAACCGCAGTTCCCACGTCCTCTCCAATTATTGAACAGACTTTAACACGTACGGAATGAATGAGAAGCAAAGATCCTAGCTGCTATCCGTAAGCGAAGATTTGAGCATTAGCCCAGGGTATAATGTAAACGTAGTCAGACGCTGAAACCTATTGATTTATAGTAACACGTTTGAGCACAACCTAGCAACGTCTTATCAGCTGCGAAGAGTGTCTGGCGTCGAAGGCCGTTCTTAGTGCACGTGAAGCAAGTGCCGCTGCTGTTGCTGTATGCCTTCTTACCAAGATGTCCTGCTTTTACTTGTTGAGATCTTTGTCGTCCATGTTAGACAACTGGACCATGTGAGTGAAAGCGCAACAGCCGATTGGTAGTTACAAACCGCATTATTTCCAGTTTACGTTATGTTGACGCTCGAATAGAACTCGGGTGTAATACAACGTCTTGACACTGGTCAGAGCGTAGTGTCTCGACGAAATGTGTTAACATGTTTACAGTAGGATGCTGATGTTAAGTTGGCGATACGCTGGGCTGACACTCATCTTGCGTAAGTTACTGTAAACCAGCCTTAGATGGTTGTTTCGTTTCCTAAACTAAACGGGAAGTGAATGAAAATGGCATTATGGACAACCTGACAGGTGCTTTAATTGCAAGTACTCCTTGAAGGAGCAATAACTTGTGCAATGGTGCAGAAACACTTGATAATTGACAACAGATGTGATTTTGACATTTTCGGGTTTTACCGGTATTTATAATATGGTGGCAAAGCAGCAGTCTCTTCTCAGGAGGGAAGGCACTGTCAATCAACCTGCTTTATACACAAGACCCAAGAATGATTATGAGAAAGTAGCGGTAGCATTGTGACAGATGACGGACCTCCAGGTGAAGGAGAGACTTATGAAAGAAGCGAACAGGTTATGGAAGGAGAGTATGGACAAGGGGTGAGCAGGGCAAATACAAAGGCTTCTTTTAGTCCACCGACTAGGAGGTTCTGCGAATTCTCCTCATAGTCCCAATACTCTGATCAGCTATCAGACTAGGACACCCTTGGACCCTGGTACACAAAGTTATAAGGACACTGTAGTATCCTGGCATTATATAGGTTGAAGAGTGCAGACGTTGGCTGTTTGTTTTTGAGGTAAGGGTAGGGGTTTGGGGTAAGGCCTGATAAAAATATATTAGCTTATCATTTGGTCTACCTGCCAAAGTTGGGAGAGCGGCTGATATTTCATTATATTTTTTATTATTACTGCATTACGGCATTTATCTCTCTATATAAAGGAGAGCTGTCTGTGTGTCTATATGTGTGACCAGGCATATCTCTGCCACCTTGCACATCCAATCTCTGCCAAATTTGGCTAGGCTTGAGTGTCCAGCCGGTGATCTCTCCCACGGAGGAGAAAGACCAGCTGGAGACATTTGCATTCAAAGGAAACTGCCGACTCTCTATCCTCCAATCAGGATTTTACGCGTTTGGTTAGTGTTTGTGCATGCATGTGCATTCACGATAATTGCTGATAGCAATGCACGTTGCTATTGACTCTTTACTAATGCATTTGTAACTAGTCAGTGTTCTCCCCAGGCATGTCAAGATGTGGTGGCGTGCCACGCCTCGGCTAAATTTTACAAGGACACGCCCATTCTCACCATCCCTTGGCTAACGCCACCACGCCTTGACTTATGCCCGCCATGCCTTGACTTATGCCTGCCACGCCTTACTATCTATGTGTTAGGCAAGAAATGGGAGACCAGCAGTGGTTTAGCTTCTTGTATATATGATAAAGCACCTGTTGTTGTTGTGGAAGTCCAAAAGCAACGTCATAGAGATTACTATGTCCAAAATATCCGTATGGTGTTTTTGAATCCGATCCGACATCATTTGGTGGCGTATTCGCCCACATTCCAATCCGTATGTGAGTCACGCTTTCAGCAGCTGTTTGTGCCGTGGAGTCGTTATTGGTGCGTTGAGAGAATACAAAGTCGCAAGACAAAGTACATCAATGCGTCAAATTGTGTTGTTGAAGTGATAGCCCAATTTCTCGTTCTTCTAGTGGCGTTTTTGGCACCTACGGAAGCCGATCTGGGAGGCGTTACCTGCACAGGATGTAAGACAATGCACTGATTACAGACGCCAAAACTTACTTGAACGGCATTGGCCCAAAGCCAAAGTTAGCAAAACCATTGCTCAGGTTAGTGTAGACACGCTGACAGTTTCAAAAAACTTGTAGATCTCGGCGAGCATGCCGATATGCTGCGCACGTCTTTAGTGTTGATATCGGCATGGAAAATTGTCACCAACTGCTTTGCGAACTTGTCTACTAGTGCTAAGTTACCAACTAAAGCTATTGCAATTGATTTTGTGATTTGTATTGGCTTGGAATGTATTGGGAGGCGCAGGGTTTCAACATGTATGCAGCTTAAAAAGTAGCCCGGATGAAAAGCAGGGCGCTAAAGGGTTAATGATAGCTTGCTTGTGTTGTACTCTGTCCTTTGGCCACACATAGAAATATTGTACAGCTAACATTTTAGATCAAACACAAGCACCCTATGTTGCTCTAGCACTGCATCGCAAAGCCACTCAGATGACCACGCCCACATTTGAAACAACCACGCTCACAAGTGCATTCCATTTAGCCACGTCTACACTGCCACGCCTTTGAAATATTCTGGGGAGAACACTGGTAGTCAATTGCTTTTACTGTTTGATGTCACATTTTGTTAGTGTGTGAGCTACACCTGCATGTTGTCTTTTCCTTTGTTTTCCTTTTCTTACTTTGAGGAATAGGCAGCGCATGCAAAACAACTTCTAGTCGCTCAGGGTGTTGTACGTTGCATGCATTGGACGTGCAAAGGTATGATTTGCGTATGTTGTGGTCGACCTTTGGTTGGCCTCTGTGGTAAGTTTTGAGTCTAGCGCTCTTAGAACGAGAGACAGACAATGAGAAGAGCTGGAAAGAGTCGACCCTGTTGTTTGTAGACTTGGATGGCACATGTCGAGACTGCAGGCACTTGCATCAGAGCAAAATTACATTAGCAAAGTGCCAATAGTGACACTTATCCTTATCGAGGATGCATAAACATTGAACGGCACTCTGATTGGAGGTTGTTGTTTGAGTGGCACTGTCTCCAGTCGGTCTTTCTCCTCTGCGGGGGAGATGACCGGCTGAACACTCGAGCTTAGCTGAACCCATGCAGGTAGACGGTGATGTGACCGGATTTCTCGGGAGTGCACGGAGTCCCCTCTCGAGGGGTTGCCCCCTGGGTAAAATTTCTTTACTGCGCGAATGCTACGCCTTCTGGTTCATTCGAACACATGCCTGTACCAGCCTCGTGTGGACTGTACCTGTCATTGTCTTTCCCAATGCTTCCAGAGATCGACGATTTTTGGCCGATTGAAGCCAATCTTCTAGCGCTGGCTTTTCTCTCCAAATTCTGATTGCATTTGCACTGAATTCGACCCAAGCATTTTTTGGCACTGAGTGGTACATGGAGAAAGTGTCGATTTTTACCGAAAAACACGAGAAGAGTTAGATTCATCACACATGTCAAGCCATCTACGGGTGAGTAAGTAACTGCAAGTGGCTTCAAAGATTTAGCTGTTCGGATTGGATACTCGATCCCTGGTAATTTTCAGAAAGGGATATAATTGAATGGGATATAACTTTAAATGAAACTCTTTATGAGAATTCTGTTGGGCTGCTAATTCTTCAGAACGGACTAAAAATGCATGTGAACGAGATATAGTTAATTAATGATAAATTCTCAGAACGGGATACTCATGCAACAACATAAATTTGCATACAGTATTAAATTAATTAACTTATAAATAAGTAACGAACAACTAATAATCTAATCTGCAACACGCGTTCCTTAAAAGCCTCCAATGCATTCAAAGATACAGATCGTTGTGCAGAGCGCCGTGAGGACTCTCTAATTGCAAAGTCCAGGTACTAGCCCAAGACTGCCACAGCTTTTCCAGATGCTGATTGCTGGAGGCACTGAACAGGCCCATGTCTCGACCAAAGACGGACTTGATCAAATAGACCTCTTGAATAGATAACGTTTCTGGAGGGATAAAGGCAAACAAGGGAGCAATAACTCTGGCACAATCAGCAACACATGCAATGGTGACTACCATGATCTGCCCAGATGTGTATTAATATTAATGATAAATAAAATGGGTTGGGTAGGGGATGAGAAACTATATTTTTTATCAGGCCTAAATAAAAAGGTTTCATTTTTTGTAAAGTGTTGACAAAGACAGACAGCCCCTAACAGAGACATGATGTGGAACGCTTCATGAGAATAGTTGTATGCATGCATAGTGAGTCAATACCGTTTTGTGCCAGAAGTGTATTGGAAACATATGGATGTGTGTGTGTGTGTGTGTGTGTGTGTGTGTGTGTGTGTGTGTGTGTGTGTGTGTGTGTGTGTGTGTGCATGTGTGTGTGAACAGCTGGGGGCGTGACCTCTGAGAGGCAGCTCCTGACATTTAGGATTTAGGTGTGTGTGTGTGCATGCGTGCGTGTGTGTGTGTGTGTGTGTGTGCACGCATGTGCATGCATGCATCTGTAATTGCGTGCACAAACAGCTTTGTAATTAACAAAGTTGTTTTATGCTCAGCTTCTGACATAAACATCTTGAATGTATTGTTTATCTTGCCATCTTCAACCATGAATACTTTCTTGAACATTCGCTTTTTGTAAGATATTTCTAAAGTCCATTCCCAAATAGGACAATACGTAGAAACTGCTGTTAATAGATAAGGAATTGAAGAGCAGAGATGGGTGTAGTTAAATGTGTTGTAATTAATAATGAACCAATCACAGTATTCATTAAAGGGGCACAGTCCAGGTGTTGCACACAGAGTAGCCTTGGAATCTATCTTGAATTATGCATTTTTCAAGTTCATCAAATAAAGGATTTTCATTTCCCGTATTCTCACAGAAAGAAATGATTCAAACTCTGCATCTCACAGTTTGACTAGCCGTAGCAAGGAGACCTTAGCTTTTTCTGTACTTTTCTAAAGTGATACGGTTCGAATAGAACAGTTAAGAGTTACAAAACAAAACTTATGTTTCACATTCGTCTACCTCTGTGTGAGCTTTGAATTAGATCTTGCATGTGACAAGAAATGAAACGCTGTCTGTCGTGTCGACGGTGTCTGCAACAAGCCAGTGTGGTGCAAGGAAGCACAAGGCGCAAGACGAGAGTGAATGGCAAGACAATGCTGGCAAAAGATGACTTGATAGAAAAAAGCATCCACTGCTTTAGGTCTCAATTCACCTTCAATGAAGTTTTTGAGAAAGATTCTGCTGCATGCGAAGAGGCTTAGGTCCATGACCTATTATGTGCAATAGTTTGTATGCTATTTATTTTTATACACGTATTTGTAGTATGTTTACATTTACCACTGCAGCTAAACAAGTACATTTGAAAATTACCACAATTGCATTCTAAAATTTACCCCAAAATATCATTTGGATGAGTGAATTCACAATCTATGATTAGAACTCTAGGTGTTGTAGGCATGCAGCATTCAAGGCCTATTGCTTACTAGCAAGCATGAATTATGCCAAGCAGCTATCTCTGGAACAGGCTACAACAAAAAGCCAGAGAACAGAAATTTCACTGCAAGTGTAACAAAAATTTCTACCAATGGACTGTAAAGAGAGTGAACGAAAGCAGACACTACCAGCATGTAACTAAGGTTACGCATGAGAACAGGAAAGCAAATTAAAAGGAAGAGTACCGTCACTGTCAGACAATAATATGACAGCAGGACTTTCAGAACATTGGTTGAACTGTTGCGACATGTAGTCCATCAACAGCTTCTGATCTTCCAGAAAGCAGTGTAGTAAGACAAGTGCAGTTTAGGGTCCCTCACCGTCCTAAATGTGTCACCACATTGACTGCTGACTGCCATTGCTACTAGCTGCATGATGTTTTGTATGCTGTGTTGTTGCTTGTCATTACTTCTGCGTCTGTAGGAGGTCGTTTTCTATATGAAGCATTTCCTGTTCTCCAGCACATTCTCTGTCACCAGCCTAGAAGTGAAGAAACACTATAGCCACGACATTGACCACAACTCTTTGATTCTTGAAAACTTAATCACGCAGTCACAAAACTGCACACAAGCAACAGCAGCAGCTTTGTGTTTACATTCTCGTAGACCACGTGTTTCTCTTGTGCACTTATTTCTACACCCAGACGTCAAATGCACTCTCCCCTTCGGTAGGCTACAACCAAGACGCACAACATGGTCATAATACGACAAAAGATTACAATGGTACCTAAACCTATACCTTGTTGGCTTTTGGATCGGCTATCTGAGTGTGTCTCAACACAGACATAATCGTCTCTTGAGGAAGCCATTTTAATGCTAGGCATGGCCGGCAGCCTGCACTTGAAACATGCTTTCTACCCAAGGCAAAAGTATGCGCATAAATCTGGACTTTGCTCCTTTAACTGATCTGGAATCTTCTTGTTGTGAGCTTCCCAATGCGCTAGGACATCTGCTTGAGGAGATACGGTTTTCCCACATATTCTTCTATTCAGGAATGGACTTTAGTTTACTATAACTAAGAATAATACTTTTAAGAGTTTCAGGGTGTGGGTATGTTTTGGTTTTTATGTAAATGAGGACATCGGAGAGTCAGTGAATATAAATGCATGCAGTGGAGTACAGTGAAAAATACACATGTATACTGTATTACTACTGTACAGTACATCATAATGACTAGGGCATGAATTGTTATGTTCACGCACATCTCACACATGAACATGATATGCATGTAAATTGGCATTAACATTTATGTTCTAGGGTTAGAGTTAGAGTTAGGGTTGGTATACTATTGTATTGGTAGCTGTGTATAGTTGATAGGAGATCTGTTGAACTTCAGTGATATTTTAGCAGCTAGTTGCTGTAGTGATTTGCAGTGCTTGTTTGTTTTAGAAACAACGCAGTTTGTTGATCGACTGTTTAGTGTGCTGAGGTCAGAGTCATATTTGCCATTAGCGCCAAGTCCATCTGACATGTCAGGTTTACTGCCTCGTGAATCACATTTGGTACCATTGTTGGACAGCGACGAAAAGAGGCTTGTGTCTCCAACCCAGAATAGAAAAGTTTCAGAAGACTTCTCAAGGCAGGAATCGGTATTAATTATGTTCATTGATGTTATTTTGAGAATTAGTATTATCTTGTATTAAGTGACATATTTGTCACACACACACACACACACACACACACACACACACACACACACACACACACACACACACACACACACACACACACACACACACACACATGGACAAATGTCAAGCCCTTCACGGCAACCTTAAGGTCAGTTGCGGAGATAGCTCCCCCTGCCTTTAGAGACAGGGCCTCCATGTGCTACGTGGAGGCTTAGGGCCAGCGCTACAATTCACCTGGAGCTTGGCCAGAGTCATGCAGTGGCACTGACTATGGCGCAGCTTTGGGACTGGACACCAAGGCCCACAAGTACCCGTCTGCTGCATGATGTTAGGGCCAAGCCAACGGTCATGTCCACCCCAGTCAATGACCAGGTACTCATTTATACCCCTGAGTTGAGAGAAGCAATTGTGTGTAAGTTTCTTGCTTAAGGAAATTATGCCATAGCTCGCCATCACTGTGACTTGAACCTGCAACCCTGCAATGTCTCCAAATGCACTCTCTAACCAACTGAGCTATTGTACCACACACACACACACACACACACACACACACACACACACACACACACACACACACACACACACACACACACACACACACACACACCAGTTGTGTTCAGAGCAGATTATAGTATTAAACTGTGGTATTGGATGCTGTATTTCAGCAGTTCCTAGCGAATGCTATTTTTGTGATGTGTCACTTGCTTTGTTTTTGTTCTCTTAGTAAGATGAGTTTCTTTAATGGTGTGCATGTGCTCAGCAGATTGACTGCCTCCACAATTGTCAATGGCAAAACCGGTAGATCCAGTTGTGATTGCTGAGGCTTGATCAGTTTCATAATAGCTGCACTGGGGCTTGACGTTGAAGTCTGAGGAGACCGAGGGTGGTCAGTGTAACATACTGATCTGGGAGGGATTAATAAGTTGCAAGTTGGAAAACAGCAAAATAGCCTTCAATGGTCCATAGTCTGATGACCGTTGACCACTAAATGGTTACGCTGTTATTGAGTGTGCATGTACTGCGCTACAGACCTGTACAGCTTTGATATCATCTGGCCCATGTGGTAGCCTTGACCCAGCCCCAGACACACAAGAGCAGCTTCTCACAGTAGATGTTTCTAGCGTCCTGGAAATGGTTGCAATGATTTCAGTGTATGTGTTGTATAGTGTATGCACAGTGATTGTACAGTTTACTGGTTTTGGTGTTCGAATACCCTAATGGACATTGTGTCTGGCGACAAGAACACATTGTCTGACATTTACCCTAGATGTCTGAACATTTATTCGAAGCTTGACTGTTACTGTGGCGTTCATGTTGAGTGAATGTCTGGTTACTGTAAGAGGTGATGAACAACTTTGTAAAATTGTTAGCACATAGTGTTTTACATTTGCCATAATTAGTCAAATCATTCTTTAAGAACTGCATACAGCATTATGGTTTTACTGTTTATAGATTGTTGACGAAGATGACAGGGACTTCAAGAGAACTAAGCGCACATCTTCTGCTCTCTCTGCTGTTTCTGGCTACCAACATCAAGAACAACATTCTCCTGTATCTGTTGTAACTGCTGTCAACCATGCATTACCCCATGGTCAACCATCGTCTTCAATATCAACTATATCAACAATTAGTACATCTCGGGCTAGGGAGCGTGAAAGAGAGCATTTGCCATATCGCAGACGAACAGAAGAGGAATCTCGCAGGAGCTCAAGAAGGCATCATGATGATGATATTCGAATTCATCGTCATAATGATGTAACAGAGTTTGGTCAACGTCGACGTGGTAATATCTACGAGAGGCTTGGTCATCGGCCAGAGAGTCGCCGAGAAGAGTCACATCTTGTGCCAGTGCATATGTTTCGAGGTAGTCATAGCAGTGTAGGTGACAGCGATAGCAGTAGGGATGACAGAGTTTGTCGTGATGCTGGAGAAGAGATACAGAAGCGGAAGAAAGTGTGTCCAGACTACGAAGGTAGAGTAAAATGTTAAATAGTCAGTTATAATCCATTGATTTGCTTTAGCTTAGGTGATACACACACACACACACACACACACACACACACACACACACACACACACACACACACACACACACACACACACACACACACACACACACACACACACACACACACACACACATTACATGCATACATATAGATGTAGACAATATGACACCAGATATAGCCATTTTAGCTGGTTTAAGGTGTGAGCTTTGATTTCAGCGATGAGCCGTAAGAAATAGGACTTTGTAAAGTCACTTGACTTAGTGAGTACTGTACCATACTCAAAATATAACTCACGTATCGTGACACAGATTTGGGGGGGGACACACAACCTAGTCTGCCATAAGAAATATCAATTCGATTGATACTTCACATTAACTAAGGCATGAATTGCATTTGACTGGAAAGAACAGCACTGATGCAACTTGTAAAGAAAGGGAGGTTCTAGCTAGAACCATTTTATGGTCAAATTGATAGTTGGGAAGGTGTTTTGATGGTTGAATGCAGTCCAATTGTCATGTTTTATATGCTCAGTGCTGACAGGGAAACATGCAATGCATGATTGGTGACAATAAATGCTGTAAGGCTTTACCTGATTCGTGTGAAATTGGAGTTATTTTGAGATTGAGGTACTTCTAAACAAGTATGCTTTGTGTGTACTTCTTCAGTAACTGTGCTTTAGAATCAGAATCTCTACAAACGCCCAAGGTGTGTGGCCAAAAACACTGTTGTTGCCTGTGACGGTTGGGCTGCAACCATAGTTAGAACTCTGATGTAAGTGCTCACTTATTTCAAAATGTAACACATTTTGAAAGGGAGGTAGGGGTCAGAACAACTTTTGGATTGAAAGTACAAGATAATGTAGTTTCTGCTTTTTATTTGCTTTTCTGCTCTTTAATTTCTGTCTATTTATTTTGAATACGAGTCTACAATCCACTCTCATTCTCAGAAAAATTATAGCTAGGCACAGCTTAGTATATTCAAAGCATGGAACTATCTCTTCGACAACGATGTGTTGCACGAACATGCCAGGTGGAGCAAAGTTGCTACATATTGAATGTTTTTGTGGTTACAGCATGGCCTGGCACTGTCTGTCAATTATGTTTTGTCAACTGTACCTCTTGAAAGCCAGTTTCTCATCTGAAGCCTGTGTACAGCTCTCCAAGGAACAAATATGAAGCAATGTTTCAGCTATGCTATTTGAGCAGGCTGTTCGAATTCTGAAAGGCTTCCTGCGCCCTGCTCAAGCTGTTAGTCTGTTACACTCCTAATACCGGTTTTCAGACAAGTGATCATATTGACAGGGTCTTAAAACAGATTGTAGTCTGGTCAGCGTTCAGTTTCGCGACAGTTGCATAAGTTTTTGTGCAGGCGTCATCTGGGCATCAAAAGGCAACGACAGGAGATAGCTGATCACACAAAGCTTTTGTTTTCTGCACCTCCGCTTCCACTCTTTAAGAGGAAGGTTTTACTTCATAAAATAGTAGATAATGTGGTGCTAAAACTATTTTGACTTGTTGGTAGTCACAAAAATGATCAGTTTGCTACAGCAAGTTCAAAACGACTGCATGACGCCAAAATGGTGTCTGGTACGCGAGCTATTATTTCCGTTTAATCAATAGAGCAACTAAAAATTCCCTGAGACTCCTGCGCATCAGTTATTAAGTTGTTGCAAGTAACATATCATGTTCTGTCACGTTGTGTTTTGTACCCTGCCTTGTTTAAGTTCGTTTAGGGCTTTGTTTGTAGAGTCAAGACACCCGGATGTACCAAAGATGCAACAAGCTAATAATAGCGCTTGTCTGCCAAATACCATGAAAGCAAATATCAGCGATGACTCATCAAATGATGACTGCAATTACAAGTTGAACCTGGAAAAGTGATGACTCAGTCGTTAGAACTCAACCACCTAAGGCATGCTAACTGTTCTTGAAGCACCGACATTTTGCACTCTCTACATTGCAACCCAACAAACAACCACAACGCAGCAGTTTCAAGAGCCAAGGTGCAGGAGGAAGAGTCATCCATGATATGTTGATGAATACGTTGATTCAACCATGCCCACTAGTTAAAGCTGAATGGGAACTTTTCCAATGCTTGAAAGTTGCTTCAGCGGACATGTTCAGCGGACATGTTGAGCTAGTGTATTACGTGAAGGTAAATTGGGGATACGACGTTGCAATTGGATGTTGCAGTGGAAAACAAGTGATATTGTAACAAATTATCACTTGCGAAGGACTTTTTTCCATATAATTTGCACGTTTCGGTTTCCATTTTTTCTGTGGCAAGATGGGCTGAGTTAATCAACTGCTCTAGAAGCTATAGAAATTTAGAGTGGAGTTGTGGCATTGTGGCTGTGCTTTTTCCAGAAATGACTTTTTCTACTATTAGAGTGCTCTAGACTTGAGAAGGCTTTGTCAAGAGCAGTTTGCTCTAACCTGCCACAGTGCAGCACTGGCTCTTCCCACTTGCAAGCATTGTGTCTATGACTCTTTTAACTGCACAAGCAAGATTTGTTTTTGAGGTAGTCTTGATAACAGCTTGCGTAGTACTTCACTTCAGCAGCATGAAATCAAGGTTCCTTATTCCATTGTTGTAGCAGTACTCATGTGCCATCGCGTGCTCTGCATGGTTGCATACTTTGGCTGCTTCTGCAAGCGTAATATTTATTCGGCAATCTGATACAATCTTTTGCAACTGCACTTGCTTAATTAATTTTTGCCATTTCTGACACCGTAAATAAGCGAGAAACTAATGATTGAAGAATGGTACGTCCTGAAGACGAGAAAATCCTTGCAATTGATCAACAGTGCCTTCAGTTGATTACAATGAGTTTATGCTTGGTTAATTATTGGCTTTCTGCAGCCGGCGTTGTTGCAAGTGCGGATTCATCATGCCATTTCTTCTGTTATTCTGCAGACGTCTGGGGTTTGTCTTGTTTGTGTAATTTTGATTATACAAAAGATGGTAGTAGCCTCTTGGATTATTCTCTGTAATGTACTGATGCTTGGAGGTGAGAAGAAAGTGTCAGTAACGCAGGTGCTGCTTCTCATGTCACTGATTTTATGTTATGTATGCTGGTTTGTACAAAATCTATATATAAGTGACATTTTGTCTTGTCCGTCCCGCCCGCATGCGGAAGTTGTGTCATGGTAACGGGAAGTAGACCATCGTACGCATGCAGTGTGGCGGGACGGACGGATGGATTGGCGCACTGACGCTGCCGGACGGATGCGATTTTGACTGGCTTTGCACTCGACTCGCTGGAGACCCCTCTCGGGAAATTGACTTGCCGGGGACCCCTCTTGGGAACTCGACTCGACTTGGCTTTTTTCCGTCATGGAAGTTGGGTCAAGCTAAGGGAGAAGTAGACTCGGGGCGGGGCGGGTTCGATTTCCACTGCCTACCGTGTGCGCTCGGACTTGCTGGGTGTAGGCATGTTTAATATAGATGTTAGAAATCGAAATAGGACAAAATTGTCTAAGAACAGAAACTTTAATGTTACCTTTTTAATTAATAAAAAGTTGTGTTGCTAAATTTACAATTTAATTAATAACAATTGCTGTTTGTAATTTCTTTAATTAATTGAGAAATTCATGTAACTGTATGAGTCTAGATCGCTAGTAGGCAGGCATGACGTGCGTACTCTAAACATTGACATACACTCGGCCTGCCTCGCACTTCCAAACCAAGTTTGTGCTTTTAGTTTTTGCTTATTTTGATTTCAAAAAAATTAGTTACACTAATTAAAGTAGAAACAGTTCTCGAAAATGTAAGACTTACAATAGAATTATATAGAAAAGTGTGAACACACCAGACGAAGATGGTCTGCTCCCTTCACTCACGTATAATAAAATAGTTGTATCAAGAAAACCGACCACTTTTGCAATTACCAACAAAGTGCAATAGCCTTCAATTTGAGTCTTCTGTTGGTTGCAATCAAGAAACCTTCCTTCTAGAGAGGTGGCAGCGGAACTTCTCGCTACAGCAATCAGCCCACGGACTAAGACCAAAGCGTGCTGCACACAGCTACTCCTACGCATACGCTCACATGTTACTTCTGCCATACTGTCGTTGAATACGTTTAAACTAGGCAGTAATGTAGTTTTTTCTTTGGTATTATGTTGCATGCTTGTCTGCCAGATCAGCTTTTGCTGTATTAACTATAATTTGTAGTTTGGCTATAATTAATTAAGAGTTTGTAATTTTAAATCAACTGTAAAGCCCAAATTGCTCTACAATTTTTTACAGAATGCTGTCCCATCTTTAGTATATAGTGCCCTTTCTGATGCTTACCATGCCTGATTTATATTCTAGCTGGAACACTGAAGAGTTTGTAAATGTGTTCATGTCAATGCCAATGTTTCTTTCCTTCGTCTGCATGAAATCAAGTGTTATGTAGATGACATGTGGAGAGGTAGCAGCAAGGGAGCTACTCAAGAACAGATTGACAATGCCATTTCTGCTGCACTGTTGCTAATTTTCAAAGACCAGAGACTATCTGGGAAAAACAATGATTGGGTCAACCCTTACTTTGCGTGTTGTATGTTCGTCATGGCAATTAGTCCCAGAAGAGTGATGGCGAACTACTTGTAGACAGCAATACCGATAGTTTCATGCGCTCTATCGCTTCATTGAGGAAGATTGGGATCCATAACAGGGTCAACAAGAGGTGCTGTTAGCTGAAGTCGCTCTGGTAGTTGATGGATCGGTAGCTGATGAAGACATTGTAGGCATTGACACTGTTTTGGTTAGCAGTGATATTTCACAAAGCAGATTTTTGTTCAATTTAATTCTGGTTCTTTGTTGTTCCAACAGTTGCAGCACACCCTCAGTTTCAGTTCTAGAGCTGCAAATCGAACAATCCCCTTGATGTGTTCTAATCACAGTGTATAAAACACTCTAAGTTCTAATCTTGCTCTGTTGGGGTAGTGCTTTTCTGTTTCCAAGACGCTAAGTATTTTGAGACAATTTCTTTAGTTGATTTCTTGTCTCATTGTGAAGGACAGATTGTGAGAAGTTTTAAGATCCAAGTAGCTATCATTTGGTGGTTGTTGGATTACCAAAGTATTTATGGGGAATGGTGAATGAAAGTTCTTTATTAGATTAGATATATGTCTGTATTGTCTTAAGAGAGGACACCATTGCGGCCATGTGCACAATATAAATAAGCTCTTCGTTAGTCATTCATTCATGTATTTATAGATACTCAACAATTTTTCTTGACTTGTAGACTGGGTGATCTTCAGTGCAATCGTAACGTGCTAATGGGACTTGATTTGAAATAAGAAACACTATAAAAAGAAATTCTTCAAAGTCTAAGTCTTAATTTCTTAGACAAGAGAACCGATAGTTCATTTCATTGTAAAATGCGACTAATAATGGACAACAGAAATGCTGGCATTTTGTGGATAGCTTTTGTATCATATGCTCACACCAACAGACTGTAGCTATCACTAGACAGTGCTATGTAGGTGGCATTATTTTTACACACACAATTACTAGGTGCATGTCAAACAGAAGTCAGCGATGTTTCATGTTAATGTATTAATTAATTAATTATGTAATGTAGATATTAACTACCTAACACGGTATGACACACATAATTTGGATTGTTTGTTTCTCAGATAAAGGCTTTTGTTTTCGTGGTGATCACTGTCCTTACAATCATGGATCTGATGCAGTTATAGTAGACGACAGGGGAAGTATGTCTCATCCACCTACAACATTTTGTCCTCCTAATATTCGTCACAGAGGAATACGACCTGGGCAACAGATACCTTCACAACCACCACATCCGATGATTGGTTTACCAGGTATGTTTCTGGACTAGTACCATACATTGTATTTGAAATGTTTACACGTTACTGGTGGCTACATGTTTGAACTTGCCCAGTTTTCTTGCACAAATTGAAACATTTTCAAAAAATATTTACTGTGTTATCACTACAATCTGCTTTCATGAAGTGACAAAGATGACTTGATTGTCAGTTTTGATGGTAATTGCTCCTGGTACAGTCAAGATTTTGTCTTGATTATCTACATAATGAAGTCTTTATCTATAGTGTAAAAGTTTGTTTTGGTTGGTGATTGCTGATATATTGATTGAAGTCATTTGTAGTTTTGTTAATTTGTAGTACATGGGGACAGTCCAACAAATTTCTCATTTGTGTTTATGTAATGACATGTTAACTGTCGTAAATTCTGGGGCAGTACATTCTGTAGTGTATTCTATTGTATCATATCTCTTGCAGACTTCACTAGAAAGCAATCAAATACTCTTGATAGAAGTCTCTGCCATTGTCGCACTAAAGCACCTAACTACCTGAAATATGTGTATTAATAAACAGCATTTGGTATTATGCAACTTTAGTTAAGCTGAGCATAGTTGTTTGCTATATATGTATAGCAAATACTATCTTTATCAATGACTGTGTTCACACTAGGGTTAGAAAACCCAGATTTGCACTAAAACATTTTAATTAATAGCACGCTGCTGTGCTATCATGGGCAAGGTTGTTCGCAGATGTTGAGCTAGCTCAGGTTGCCTCTAATTAGTCATAATAAGCTGTGTTAACTGAGGACTGCAACTGATTGTAATCATGTACTTGAGCTACGCTACTTAATTCCTGCCAGAATTGAAATGTCTTCCGACCGCTTTCTGTCTTCAACTGCTTTCTTTGGGTTTAGGGACCACATGTGTGTAATAGAACAGCAACAGCAGATATAACAGCGCCTTTCACTACTGAATTCTATAAGTCGTTATGCTGATTTGATTTGCTCAAGTAAAAACTGCCAGACCAACACAAATTAGAGCAATCTTTGTTGATTCATTGCTGTGATATGCAATATGGATAAACTGGAATGTTCTGACAAGCAGTAACCCTAGCTAAACCCTGCTCTAACCCATTCTCTTGCTGTCCGGAACTTGGCAGAACGTGTTCTGCGACATCTGGACACAATCAGGAGGGCGAGAGGCGGGAACACTTGGTACTG
The DNA here is from genome assembly GCF_963422355.1 of Corticium candelabrum. Taxonomy (NCBI): domain Eukaryota; kingdom Metazoa; phylum Porifera; class Homoscleromorpha; order Homosclerophorida; family Plakinidae; genus Corticium; species Corticium candelabrum. The sequence goes on along the minus strand of NC_085098.1, from coordinate 549,436 downwards.
AGGAATGGGTGAAGGGCTTCAATTTTTCTTCACGTTATTAAAACTGGCTTTTTTAAAAGCCACTGAACAAAGTTAGGAAGAGTCTAACCTATGACGCTTATGTTGTCATGACGTCATACACTTTTAGTTTTCATTTTTCACAATGCGAAACGTAAAGAGAACTATTTTAGGGTCTACAGTATTCTCAAGAAACTTAACAATCAATGAGGTAACTAATAAGTTTTTAGGAATATTGCTAATTTGTAAATTGTGACCTAATTATTGTGTTGCTATGTATCCACAGCAGGGTGTCCCTATAGTGGTGTATATTATTGTAGGTAGACAGGCATGTATGTACAGTACCGCGTGATTTTTTTGTTTGTGTTTTGGCATTGTTCAAATAGTTTATTATTAAATGTAACTTTAACTTGTTATTTCTGGGAATTAGTAGTTTACTAAATTACTACAGTATTTCCCGTGCAATTATCCGGTTCGGGCAACCAATTATTCGACTCAGCCAACCAATTATCCGCTTGGGGCAACCAAGTATCCGATTTCTTTCTGCCAACTGTATTTCACGAATCAGATTATCACGTTGCGTCACTGGTTGTTGTTTAATGCTTTGAGTCACAGTCAAAACTCTGTAATACGCAGGCAGATTGTTAGCACCGTGGGGAAAATGTGACCCGCTGTATCTGCAACTGAACAGCTCTGCTCTAGCATCTCTCTTACAAGATCTTTTCGCAACAACCTCTTTGACTCGAGAGAAGGAACCACTGCACCACCGACAGTGACACTATTCGCCTAGTGAGCTGGAGAGATCGAATACTCTGAGGTCTATTGCATGAATGAAGACCTTCTAGCATTTATTGCACGGTATTGAAGCCAAACGCCACTATTCAACGAGGATATAAGCTCTACGTACGTAACTACGAGCGGAAGACCACACACAAGTGACTTGTGTACGTGCAACACCTGGTGTTAGCCTAGACATTTTTTATGTCTTATGTTTTTGCTGTTAGGTGATGCATGGAGGCTGCAACCATGGATGTAAATCTTGCAAGAGTACGGTACTTGTCACTGCATGTCTACCACGTGCGGGCATTTGTAGAGGCAGACATCTGCTCTTGTGTAATTATATACTTCTGTTCTGCTCACCTAGCTCAATCTGTCAGTGAGATCATGACTATCATTGATGGTTCTCCTGAAATACTGTAGACATACATTTACTTTAGCGATTAACATGTGTTTATGTTTCACTTGACACACGTACCACTAGCTAGGTATGCAGGTTCCTCACAAACAAGAGACTACATACAGTATACAGACAAGAACATGCACTTACACAAAGCAAACAGACAACACTACGTAGTATATAATATGGGTGTTCTACGTATCTTCTAATCTTGCTGTATCTGTAGCTTTGACAGTAAGTACATGATAAAAAGCGTTCAGAGTTGAAGCCCCTGTTACTTCTTTGAGTCTGTCAGGACTCAAATGTAGCAGAAGCTGCCGTCTTGCTGTGACAAGAGTCTGACCCTCCATTGCAACAACAGGACCATGCTCGCTCAATTTTCTCTTTATATGAGCCTTTAGACTCTGAAAGCAGTTCTCGATCGGATTGAGGGTGCAGCTGTAGGGAGGAAGACGAACAAGTTTACAGTCCACACCGCGATGGCATTGGGCATTGTCAAAGACTACCCTGAAAGAAGAAATTTGTGTGGGAGAAAATTGTGCTTTTTCTAGAAACATTACTACTTGTGCGGAATTAATTTGTGCGACAATAAGGCCATGCACAATAGATCATGCGCAAGGGAAAAATATATGTGGAATTCATTTTGTGCGATGGGCTTGTGATTACACAAAATCGCACGGATTTTTCTCCCACACAAATTTCTTCTTTCAGGGTATGTACCAATTCCGGCCATGACGAGGTACCATTGGTTCACCAAAGTCACATTCAAAGAGTGATCTTATAAACTTGTCAAATTGATCTCGACTAGCTTCACCTATAATTGTTGTACTATGTATGACTCCTAGACCAGGGCAAATGGCACTCATATAATGTGATATTGGACGTTCGTTGATTGTCAGCTACTCTTTTAGCAGGAACACCTCTCACAGACCTATCTCGTGTTCTAGCTGTGTACATGCCATACCCAAATTCATCTACGTAGCAGAATCTGGCTCCTTCCTTGCTCATGCTCCCTTTGCAACCATTCCGCGTGCCTCTTTCTTGCTTCTTTATTTTCTAGAGTTTTTTTCTCTGGAACCAGTTCCATCTTTTCTAAGGTGATGAACTGGCCTTCCAACTTCCTAGCGATGGTTGACTTTGATAGCTCTAGATACTTCTACTGTAATAGTAGGGTTTGCATTTCTGCTAGAGTCAGGTTTTGGCGATCTTTGATTGAACTCAAACAGAAATTCTACAGCTTCCTGGTTGAGTTTTGGGCCCTTCTGCTCTTCTCGTCGTTTGGTCGTATATTGGTGTTGGCTGGAAATTGGATACGCGGTATCTTCTCTAACGCCGTAGAGGACTGCTATTTCTCGGTATGATAATCCCCGCTTGTGTGCATTTATAAGCAAAGGTCTTACTTTGTTGCTGATATAGTTTTCTCCGTGTTTGATGGTAGCGGGAGCAACAGGGACAACATCAGTACCAAGCAATATAGGACGCAAGAAGCACTACTGCTATGCCTAGCAATGACTGAAGTATTGCCTCGTTCAGTAATGCGTTAGGTACTAAACAGCGCTTCTCTAACTACATTGCTCCTAATTGAAACCACTAGTTGGATAATTGGTTGCCTCAAGCGGATAATTGATTGGCTGAGTCGGATATTTGGTTGTGCCAACCGGATAATTGATTGGCTAAAGCAGATAATTGGTTGTCCCAGTCGGATATTTGCGTGGGAAATACTGTAGTAGTGTGAGTGCCTACAATGCTTTTTTAAGAACAGTCATGTTGCAAATGATGCAGACAGCAGATACTAAGTCTATATGTATTTCTACTATTTACAAGCAAATGTGCTATATGTTTATTTTGAAATGGCGTAACCAAGTTATTGATATTAATAGAAATTTAATTAAGCTACGAGTGTAAAGGAAGGACACCACAATAAGTGGTGGACTGCTTTGCGAGAAGCTCACTCTAAACGGGCTGAATTGACTTCCGGTCTGTCTGTCGGTATGTCGCTATCTATCTATGTTTGTAAGCGTGTGTCATGCTCGGGGAGTTGTTGAGCCAATCAGTAGTCGTTTTGAGACACGTAAAATAGGTGATGTAACGCTAGCTCATCAGCGTGAATCACTCTCGGGAATTTGTTGAGCCAAGCAGCAGTCCTTGGGACACCAAGAATAGGTGACGTAACAATCCCGCGCATTATGACAGAAAAGCCAAGATGTTGTAAACATCCATTTTACGGTCAAACTGTCGTCAAACCGAGAAGCGCAGAGTAAAGTTCAGGTAATAGTTGTACGTGTTTGTTACTTTTTACAGAAGAATTACAAAACAAATGAATTCATCATTCTTCAAGAAGCCAAGCTAAGGTCCCATGGGACAGTGCACCGTTGCATGCGCACCACCAACATGTCATCCGCGATCTTCAAGAGAGCAATATGGTCTAAGTAGGACTGATGATGAACGGTTGACGTCGTCTTGCAAGAAAGATTTGTAGGAAACGTTGACGCTGCTTTCTTCTGGATCCGGTCGCTAGATGTACATGATGTCGCTTCACAGTATTTTTCATGCAGCTAGGAGATTTGCATCGATCCATAGCTACAACGAATTAGCAGAACGAAAGATGGTGACGGTTCAACAAAAGCATGATAATATTCTGATGGTCCATCTTAATAGTTAATTAATTTATTAACTTCCAGTGATGCAAGAGCGCTATACATGCAGAATTGAGAATAACGCAGATAACAAGCCCGCTTTGTGCAAGAGTTGCGTATCTATGATGCATGGGCATGCATGTGCTGAATTCGAAGTAGTTTGGGATATTGATGGAATTTAGTTAATTATCTTTAATCACATCGCTAAACCCATGTGTTTTCAAAGAATTACCATTTACATTCTAGCAACAATTAAGCTAACGATTAATTAATGATAATGACAATAAATAAACAAATTAATAAATATACAGTGATATTTACAATAAATACACACACGGACAGACACAGACACACAGAGACGCACGCGTGCGCGCGCGCACACACACACACACACACACACACACACAACGTCACTTCTGTCACTTGTGCTCAATTCGAAGTATCTATAGTGTGAGACATTGATTTAGCTAATAATCTGTAATCACATTGACGCATCCCTGTGTTTTCAAAGAACTATACATTCTAGCAACAAGATAATGATTAATTAATGATGACAATAGATAAACAAAAATTTAATAAAGTTTGCAATATTCACAATAAATACACACACACACACACACACACACACACACACACACACACACACACACACACACACACACACACACACACACACACATGCTCGTAGCTCTGAAGCGACGGTGTAAACACAGCTTCATTTAGTAGGTAGTAAGATAAATAATAATTGTGTACTTCTTAATAATTGATCATTTATCTTTGCAGATCCTTTTGGAGGGAATGGATATAATCCAGAAGCTCCATCCTATGATGGACAACAGTTGCCTCCTCCCCACCCACCTCATCCACCTTTACCATGGGCACCACCTCCTTTACACTTACCCCCTCCAGGTGGATCATTTGGACCACAGTTTGGTTTTCCTGCACATCCTGTTGGGACCATTCCAAGGTTTGATCGTGATTGGCAACGCACTACAGAAAAAGACTCATTAGCACGTGATGGTGGAACTCCAGTTGTCGCAGTCGTAAGCAGTAAGCCTGTCTCAGACTCTCAGAATGGCAATAGTAGGACTAAGTTTACGGATACCATTTTGCTGAGACGAGTACCACGGCATCTAAACAACATTTCAAAAATAAACGCTCATTTTCGAAAATTTGGCAGTATTGTCAACATACAGGTCTGCACGTGAAATATTGAAATCACATGCCAATCAGTGGCAGTACAGTAGGATGTAAGAGTAATAGCTACTCTTGTTTTGCAGGTGGGTGTTCTAGGAGATCAAGAAGCTGCTTTAATTCAATTTTCATCTCATGCTGAAGCTAAACGGGCTCACGATTGTCCAGAAGCTGTGTTCAATAATAGATTCATTCGGGTGTTCTGGCATAAGGATGACACAGAAGCAGACACAGTAAGTGGCTGTCATAGATTGCATACACTGTAGTAAAAAAGATACAAGACATTATAACTGTATTTTAGTAGGAATGGCTACACAAATCAGCCAAAAGCAAATAAACAAGTGTGGATGGTTCAATACTGTACCAAATTGAGGGTGCCATGACAAACTCACACTGGTACAATTTTTCTGTAATGGTGAGTTGGTCATGACACCATTACTTTGGTAGAGTATTGAACCATCCCAGGGTTCCTGCTAGAGATTTTGGGAGCGTGGTGGGATGGGCGGGTCTATGTCTAAGTTGGGCATGCACACTTGAGCTGATCTTAAGTGAGGTATATTTTACGTTGTAGCTATTGCATGTAACATACGTTAAGTGCTGTTGCAAGGAAATCAACTCCGGCCGCCACTCAGCCCTTCTTAGCGATGTTTATAGGTTGTGCATGTGCAAGTTTCATGGACGAAACTACAGAAAGTCTGTCTAGTCAGGCATTGATTGACATGCGCTGACCAATGTTGTTGATTCGCAAGAAGCCATGACTAGTCTAGAGTAGATTCTAGGTGCTACACTTCTTGGACAGTGTCACAAGAGGTGTGCTTTCTGCATCACGGGAAGACCATCCAGGACTATATATGGCAATGCATCCGGGACTGCAATTACCACAAGTACGCACAGAGCTAGGCTATTATCCCGCGTTCTTTTGTAAGAGCCTGGATTTGTGGCTAATGTCACCTTTACTAAGTAATATCGTATTGTGTTTCAGTACTGTAGTATGGAATTCTCATACATTTCCTAGCTGTCAAAATTTGGACTCCTATCTACCGTTTCTGAGCGTGGCGCAGTGCCATGCTGTCACACTGTAGCGAGAACCCTGCATCCACACTTGTTTGTTTGCTTTTTGCTGATTTGTGTAGCCATTCCTACTAAAAAAATACATTTTATAATGTTTTTGTGTCTTGTTCATTCACTTTTTGCATGAACATTACGTACTAAGTGCATACTGCTAAAATGTGCCTAATAATGAATACAAACTTCCAAGAATGGGCATTTTCATTATTGTCTGAGTGAAACCAGTGTGGTAGACGTTACACTTCCCAGTGTGTACGGTGCACTTGAATACTCACTAGGGGTCACTCTGCTATGCTAATAAATCTAATTACCTTGGCCACTAGAGTTACCTTAAGAAAGTTCAACTATCCATACATCTTTTGAGAGCATATGAAGTACACTTTCGTAAGATGCATTTAGTTTTTATGTTAAAGGTGCAGGCAGGGTCACGGTCGGACATGCGCACTTGAGCCGATCTCAAATGAGGTAACTTTTGCATCGTAGCTATTGTATGTAGTATATGTTCAAGTGTCTTGGCAAGAAAATCAGTTTTGATGGACGGTGAAGCCCTTCTAATGCTGTTCGTATGTTGTGCTTGCGCAAAGGTCACTAGCCGAAACTACTGCAAAACTGGCTATTTAGGTGTCAATTGAAGGACACAGCAGCATTGTAAGCTTTAAATAATACTAAATTTTGGTGCTGACTGTGAACTGAGTGCGCTCGGTACTCTGAGAGAAAGACGCAACTACGGCAGATGCCACATACGGGAATGTGACGTGTGCGTTCTGGTCACGTGCAGAGCGTAAGGAACTTTGATCTGGCTCGAAGTATGAGGGTACTTGTGGAATTTTACCGAAACTGCAATGTAGCAACCTCAGTTTGGGGTTTTAGAAGAAAAATTTCGAGAACTACATCTAAAAAGCCTAGAATTTAGCTACCAGAGTCACGGTCTAGCACAACCTCATACTGCAACGTCTTGATCATTCCAATTTAGGCTATAGACAGATGTCAGTCAGCTTTGCCTTCAGTGCAAGTTAGAGCGTCTAAGTCCTCGCAGTTACTGAGTGTGTGAAAAAGTGCACTCTTTTCAAAGGAATGCAGTGCGCATGTCCGAGCGTGACCCTGCTCCTTTAAGTTTAACATCCTGGCCAGTCTGTAGCACATTTTGTTAGATATGGCTATGGCGCAGCAGACAGAAGTTGTGCTTGTGTCGTTGCCTCATCGCACAACCTGTAGACAACTCCTTGCATGTCTCATCATAAACGTTTTTGGGATCACTGAGAACAACAGACGGGCCTGCGAGTGTCAGCAGATGCACCTGCTAGTGCCAAATACCGGAGCACGTGCAGTGACTGCTTTGAAAGTCCGAGAAAGCGTACAGAATGAGAAAACCCGTCTGAAGAAAGTTTATTAGTGAGTCAGATGAAATTACGGTATATTGCAAATACATTTAAGAATAAACCAAATAGTTTTAGAGGTTAAAACTTTGCACACATAGAGAAGAAAGCAGGAGACTTCACTAATGCTATTCGTTTTTTGCACTAGTGCTTCTGAGTCAAGATAGAAAGGGGGCGTAAACGAGCTTATGTATTGACACCCCACCCCAGCCATTCCTAGATAGTGACTATGTGTCATCAATGTGTGTGTGTGTGTGTGTTTGTGTGCGTGTGTGTGTGTGTGTGTGTGTGCGTGTGTGTGTGTGTGTGTTTGTGTGTGTGTGTGTGTGTGTGTGTGTGTGTGTGTGTGTGTGTGTGTGTGTGTGTGTGTGTGTGTGTGTGTGTGTGTGTCGTGCTTAACCAGATCAGTCTGCTTTGTAAAGTCTATTACAAGTACCGGAACCAAACCCTGCTTCAGAAGTACTTGACCATCACGGCTGTCTAGAAAGAAGACACGACTTTACGAAGGATCCGAGTAGATCCCAGAAGCACTGTTTTCTGTAAGTGCTGCAGGTTGTGATGACATGGAATAATGTCCAGTCACCGTGCAATATCTGCGTGCACTGTATAGACATATATATATATATATATATATATATATATATATATATATATATATATATATAGATAGATAGATAGATAGATAGATAGATAGATAGATAGACGATTTACTAAATCAAATGACGAATGCTTGAGAGCCCTGGCAACTATAAAGATTTCAAGAGAGACTGAGTTGTCATCAACCAGATTTAGTGCCGGCAGTTTCTTGGCAACTCTTGATACTTCGCCTGGGTGCCTGCAATCAAAAATAAAGAACATCAAAAAGACGATTACGGAATCATCAAATAATCGTCATTTGTCACATCTTACCTCCCTGTCTGTACAAGGTCAAGCGGCTCGATTCAAGGACGTGGAAGCTGAGCACTTTGCCTTGTCCCTAAAATCTCTACCCGATGACTTGTTCAAATGGGCAATAAATGGGCTCCAGGACACCCTCCCATCAGCAACCAACTTACAGTTGTGGAAGAAAATTTCGTGCAATCAATGTCCTCTCTGTCACCAACCCCAATCGCTGTGCCACGTGCTAAATGCATGTCCCAGTCTACTTGATCGAGGTTTGTACAAACAGAGACACGACAATACGCTGAGACTATTTGTGGACTTTCTAAAACGTCATCTTAGTCAACAGTTTTCCATAGTAGCCGACCTACCAGAATCAGTATACAATTTTCCTGTCGATATAACCTGTACCTGCCTTCGTCCAGACATTGTTGTTTGGAATGCCGTCCTCAAAAAGGCCTGGATGCTTGAGCTGTCGGTCCCATTCGAAACAGTCGTGGAAGAAACGAAGGCCCGGAAAGAACGCCGCTATGCCCAACTTGTCAAAGATGCTAACCATCAGTATAAGACGGAGCTTTTGCATCTCTTGGTTGGGTCGAGAGGATTGATTTTTCCTGAAACTCGACGAGCAGTCTGCATGTTGTGCAAGCCTCTTCAACGCGACTTGGACGATCTGTTTCAAGCTGTCATTCATTCCACCCTGAAAGACTCTTTTCGATGCTGGTTGGCAAGAAGAGACAACATCTCTTAACTTAAAAGTGTTTTTTTGTTGTTGTAATTTCTGCTTTTAATCATTTGTGATGTATAGTCTTCGACTGGACCTCTACATAGCACTCCAGAACTCTACTTCTGTTATAGTGCTACCAGTCCTGTAGACGCTTATTGTACTGTATCGTTCGGTATATTACAATAAAGGACCTTCCATAGATAGCTTTTAATCATTTGTGATGTATAGTCTTCGACTGGACCTCTACATAGCACTCCAGAACTCTACTTCTGTTATAGTGCTACCAGTCCTGTAGACGCTTATTGTACTGTATCGTTCGGTATATTACAATAAAGGACCTTCCCTTTTAATCATTTGTGATGTATAGTCTTCGACTGGACCTCTACATAGCACTCCAGAACTCTACTTCTGTTATAGTGCTACCAGTCCTGTAGACGCTTATTGTACTGTATCGTTCGGTATATTACAATAAAGGACCTTCCCAAGAATATATATTTTATATATTTAATATATATATATATATATATATATATATATATATATATATATATCGCATAAAACGCATAATGCAATCAGCAAGGTTATCTGGCATGCACTGCTTGTTGAGGCATGCACTGCTTGTTGATAACAGAGATTCCAAACGGGAACAAAAGTGCAGAGGGGAAAGCAATAATCGACCTGGTGATGTGTTTCACCCAGATTTTCTGGAGGGCCATCCCGCATTCTTTGATATATCAGTAAGGAATTCTATGCAACCATCCTATGTCTCCAAGGCAGCCATAAAACCAGGTGCCGCAGCAGAAGCTGGTGAAATAGAGAAAGACGAAAAGCATGACAGGGTGGTTACTCAAGCAGGTGGTCATTTCTACCCGCTCATTGTAGAACTTGAGGACACTGGTCTTCCTCAAGTCTAGAGACGCTGAAGACCATAGCCTCAAAAGCTTCATCAATGAACAGCATACCTTTCTCTCAAACATACTCAAATTTAATGGAACAGTTGTCCGTGAGACTGTGGCAGTATAATGCCAAGCTATTATACAGTAGACTGAACCTGGACTTTGATGACTTGTGGGATTTTCCTGTTACTGTAATGTAGTTATGTTTAGGGACTGGGTGGGTAGGGTAGTTTAGGGTAGTCTGGGGCAGTTTGGGATAGTCTGGGGCAGTTTGGGGTAGTTTGCATAGAAGAAGAAAATATATATATATAATACTAGAAGAAAATATGTATATATACATATATATGTATCAATTAATTGTCGTGCTCAACCAGATCAGTCTGGTTAGTAAAGTCTATTACAAGTACTGGAAGCAAACCCTGCTTCAGAAGTACTTAGACCATCACTGCTGTCTAGAAAGAAGACATGACTTTACGAAGGATCCGGGTAGATCCCAGAAGCACTGTTTTCTGTAAGTGCTGCAGGTTGTGATGACCTGGAATAATGTCCAGCCACTGTGCAATACCTGCGTGCACTGTGCCCAAAGCTCCCAAGATCACCAGAACCACCAGTGTTCGACAATGCCACATGTGGCTTATCTCCACTCGCAAGTCACTGTACTTTGTCAACTTCTCAGCATGTTTCTTGCCAATGTTGCCATCAGCAGGACAGCTGATATCAATAAGAAGACAAGTGTTTGTCTTCCTATCTCTGAGACAGATGTCTGGACGATTGGCTTTGATATTCCTGGTAGTGGGGATGGTAATATCCCACATCATAGTAATGTCATCTGTCTCCACAAGCCTATCAGGATGATGCCGGTACCATCTGCTCTCCACTGGAACCCCAAAGTGGCGACAAACATCCCAGTGAATGATGCAGTCCACCTGATCGTGTCGATCAGTGTAGTCTGTCGGTGCCAAAGCACTACAGCCTGCCACAATGTGGTCGACTGTTTCCAGGCCTACACTGCACATGCGGCAAGTAGGACTGACATCACGATGTAGAATCTTGCGCTCATAGTTCCAAGTCGGAAGAGCAGCAACAACCAGTCCCTCAGTTACAGCAGGAAGATTCGCTGCCTTTAGCCATCCTTATATCTCTTTCATGTCCACAGGCGGTTGCTCAGTGAGACGGCGATACTGCTCGTGCATAGGCTTTTCGCTCCAGGACCGCACACGAAGAGAGCTGCAACACTTACGGTAATGTCTCGCATCTGTTACAGGCACTTGCTCGAAGCCACCTTGAACAGTGATGGATGCATTCCTGTGTAAGTTCTGCGACTTGTCGTCCGAAGCAAGACTCCTCCGCAGCTGTGCAGTAAAGTGACAAGCCATGCGCTTGATCAAGTGTGAAGATTTTCCGGAGTCACACTCCCCTATCATCTGCATGAAAGGATCAGAACTGTCGGCAAGGTCCCTACCCCATCACTGCGAGAAGCTTACAGTCGATCAACGTCTGTAGAAGGATGGTGGACATCGTGCATAGAGAGGAGCTTTCTGGTCCGTCGATTGAGCTGCTGCAGGTCTGTGCACCCCCAATGAATGACGCCAAAACCGTAAGTGAGAACCAGTAGTGCAAACCCATTGATGGCTAGAATCTTGTTTCGACCATACAATTCAGTCCGGAGAACCACCTTCACTCTGCAGAAGTACTCATGACGGAGTCTCTCCCGCATCATGCTGTGCTGAATACCGTTACTCTCATCTACACTCAAGTACTTGTAGACTTGACCCGGTTCCAGACAGTTGATGGTGTCCGTTTTTCCTATCGTCACTCCAGAGTTGTGTCCAGATAGCCTGCAGTTGACAAAGTGTGCAACAGCACATTTGTCCAGAACAAACTTCATCTGGATGTCATCAGAGAAGGTACGAACCGTGTGCAACAACACATCCAACTGATCAGAGTTTCTGCCATACAGCTTCAGATCATCCATGTAAAGTAGATGACTGATGAGCTGACGTTTGGCAGTCTCACCATTCCCAGTGGTCATCTAGTAGCCGTAACCAGCTCTGTTCAGCTTCTTACTCAGAGGATTGAGAGCCATACAGAAGAGAAGTGGAGAAAGTGAGTCACCTTGGGAAATACCCCTCCTGATCTGCATAAGCCTTGTCTTGATTGTACTGTTCCCGCAAGATAGCACCATCAATGTCCTCCAACTCTTCATCACACGTGACAGGAACCTGCACAAGACTGGACTGATCTTATGCATCTGAAGGCATTGGAGCAACCAACTGTGTGGCACGCTGTCATAGGCTTTCTGGTAGTCCACCCAAGCCATGCTCAAGCTCGTGTGCCTGGTCTTACAGTCTTCGGTAAGCAGCTTGTTGATCAACAGCTGATCCTTTGCACCAAAAGATCCCTGTCGACAACCCTTCTGCTCCGGATCCATGAGGTTACTCTGAACCGAATGCCCTGCAATCCTCTGTCTGATGACTGAGGTGAAGGTCTTATAGAAGACAGACAGACACGTGCTAGGCCGGTAATTTTAGTCTGGTCAGTCTTGTCATTCTTAGGAATCAGAGTGGTTGTTCCTTGAGACAACCAGTTGGGTACAGAGTCTGGATTCTGAACCAGCAGGTTGTGTGTCGTTATGCCCCTCCATAATGGGCAAGTGGGGTCTTTACCCTCATCTGGGCACCCACCAACCCGGCAGGTGAGCCCAGCGGGGTACATGTTTCCATGTAGTCCATACGGCGATCAATGACTAGCCAATTTGATATAGATTGCAGGCATTACGGTGACCGCGTACTCGATACAGCACGCCTAGTGGATATCAACGATCACCAGGAAAGCACTGGACGTCATCGTCAACGGACCGTTCGCCAGACCACAGAAACTCCCCAACGACTGAAACGAGTCATAGTCTCATGGATAAAGCTAGAGAAACATGAGAAAGAAAGACAGACAAGTTTCACAATTTACTGTCGTCACTGGGGTTTGAACCCTCAAACCATGGAGTGGTAGCCATTGTCGCTAACCACTAAGCCACGGCGGTGACTTGTTTATTATTTATTTGTTTATTTATTATTTCTATTTATTATTTATATACATACATACATACATACATACATTTTTGTTATGTCATCATCACCCTCTAGGTAGGGTAAGTGGGGTCTTTACCCTCCACTGGGCGTTCACTAACCTGGCAGGTAAGTTCCAAAGAGGTACATGTTTCTGTGTAGTCCATATGGCGCTAGTAACTGGCATATCGATAATTGATTGCTTGCACTATGGGGATTTTGCTAGCTCTGGATGGCATGCCCAGTAGATATCAATGACTGTCAGGAAATCAATGATTCTCATTGCCAGCTGTTCTCACACCCGATCACAGAAACTTCCCATCGACAGAAACAAGTCTCTTACAGACATAGCCAAATAGACAGTGAGACAGAACCAGCAGACTTGTTTCATTATATTGCTGTTGTCACCCGGGATTGAACCCAGGCCATCATGGTCAGAGAACCAGAACTGTAAGCACTAAGCTATAATGTGTCGCTATGCCCCTCCATGGGTTTTACCCCTATCTACACGTTTAACCTGTAATATTTGGGAGCGCCAGCGTTTGGCGCATCCTTGAGCATGCGCATGGGTCGCTCTTGTAAGCTGCTGTGCAGCCGAATCGCTTCTTTCTACTGGGACTCGCTTTGCGAGGGCAATGGTGATTATATATACTACCTTTTCGTAATATACGGGAAGTTTTAACCGTCGCTGGATTTTCAACGCACATGCCTCAAACTTTGAATTGACACGTGATCACGGATATATGGAAATATATTTATAACACCAACATCATATGATAGTTCTATGACGTAAGAAACATATGACGTCATTTCGAATAGCCCACGTTGTTGTTTAGTAGCGATTTCGACTGCATCCCAACACTCATGGTAGTCACGCCCTCGGATTTCCTGTCATCACTGGAGTTTGAACTTCCAAACCATGGAGTGGTAGCCGTTGTTATTATTATTATTATTGTCGTCATCACCCTCTAGGTTGGGTAAGTGGGGTCTTTACCCTCAACTGTGCACCCACCAACCCGGCAGGTAAGTCCCAAAGAGGTACATGTTTTTGTGTAATCCATGTGGCACTTGTAACTGACTTATTGATTATTGATTACGTGCGCTTACGGGGGTTTCGCCAGCTCTTAACAGTATGCTCAGTAGATATCAATGACTACCAGAAAACACTGATCCTCATTGCCAATGATCCCCACGCCAGATCACAGAAATTCCCCTTCGACGGAAACAAGTCTACTCTCACAGACATAGGCAAATAGACGGAGAAAGAACTGACAGACTCGTTTCATTATATTGCTGTTGCCGCCCAGGATTAAACCCAGGCCATCATGGTCAGAGAACCAGAACTCTAACCACTAGGCTATAGTGGCTACGGTAAAGTTTGTTTCAGAATTAAAGTCACCGCGTCAACTGAAAGTGGGCTGCTGACGTGTAATTATAGAGTGGACTGAGGTCAACTGGTATCATTGGAAAGCTTTATGTTTGCTTTATTAAATTATGCACGCCTCTCATTTGTGGGATGTTTTACACTGGAGATATGTCGAGTTATGTGATGCTTCTGGTGGAGTCTTGTCAGTCATGTACTGTTCTAATTGCATACCTACTGTAATTAGATTTGTGTTGTCCTAAATTGTAACTACAAAGAACTTGAGAATGTAATCTGCACGCTAGGTACAACCACTAAGACTCTATCGTTTGTGCAGCACCGTTGGCTTTCTTCTGCGTAGTTTAGTGGGAAATTATTGGAACAGCGGTAATAAGACACCGCTACAACAAAGGGCATCCGGTACATTATATAGTGTTAGGTATCCTAAGCCACTCTTTAAAGCCAGGGGTGACTTCAATTCTGAAACGGATTTTAGGCTATGGTATTGTATGCTCAACCAGATCAGTGAGGTCTCTTGTAAGCATCAGAGGTAAACTCTGCCTCCGATGTGCTTAGACCAGAATGGCTGTCTAAACAGAAGACTTTACTTTACGTAGGATCGGACTGGATCCAAGAAGCACTGTTTGTTGTGAGTGCTTCAGGTTGTGATGACCTTGAATAATGTTCAGCCACCGCGCAATACCTGCATGCACTGTGCTTAATGCTCCCAAACACCACTGGAACCAGTGTCCAACACTGCCAGATGTGGGTTACCTCCACCTGCAAGTCACTGTATATCGTCAGCTTCTCAGCCTGTTTCCTGGCGATGTTGCCATCAGCAGGACAGCTGATATCAATAAGAAGACAAGTGTTTGTCTTCCTATTTCTGAAACAGATGTCAGGACTACCAGGAAAGCATGGATCCTCATTGCCAACAATCCCCATGCCAGATCACAGAAACTCTCCATCAACAGAAGCAAGTCTTCTCTCACAGACATAGCCAAGTAGACAGTGAGAAAGAACCAACAGACTCGTTTAGGCTATAGTGGCATATTGTTGTTGTCGTGCTCAACCAGATCAGTCTGATTCGTAAGGTTTGTTGTAATCACTGGAGGCAGACCCTGCCTCAGAGGTACTTAGACTGTCTAAACAGAAGACATGACTTATGCAGGATCCGACTGAATCCAAGAAGCACTGTTTTTTTGTAAGTGCTGCAGGTTGTGATGACCTGGAATAATGTCCAGCCACAGTGCAGATCTCTTCATTCCTGATCTTGTCAAACAGAGTAAAATTCATTATTTGCCGCAGCTGTTTCATCATATATGCATGTAATTTGTTTGCTTGAACTTTATAGGCTGTCCAGGTTTCAGCTCCATATACATATATATATATATATATATATATATATATATATATATATATATATATATATATATATATATATATATGTACGTAGCAGTCGGTACTAAAAGAGGTTTAGAAGCTGCTGTCCACACTGCTAGAACTTTTATTCAGGATCATGGTCAGGATGAGAACTTTGTTGTCTGAAGATAGACATGAAAAATGCTTTCAATGAATGCAATCAGTCTTCTTTTTTGCATCGTTTGAACCAAGAATTTCCAGAGTTGCTATCTTGGGCTGAATGGTGCTATTGCTCTGCTCGTGAGCATTGTTTTGGTAACTGTCGTTTAACCTCAACCACAGGAGTCCAGCAGGGAGATCCTTTAGGCCCGCTTTTGTTTTCTTTGGTCATTTTAGAAGCTCTTGATGACTTAGGTCGTATTGATGGTCTTCAGATGCAGTTGTGGTACTTAGATGCTGGTACTATCCTTGGTACACGGGATGCATTATCTGTTTTGTTGAAATTGCTGTTATCAAGAGGACCTGATGTTGGCCTACATATCAACCTTGGCAAATGTGAAGTGTTTTGGCCATCCGGAGACCAAAAGTTTCCAAGTTTTCCTCCTGAGAGCCATTGTTTATGTTTGTCTTTCAATGGGGTCGAATTACTTGGCTCTCCCATTTTTGGGTCGCATGAGTTCTTTGACAACTTCTTCAAATCTCGTATCGATATAGTACTGGATGCACAAGATCGTTTGCTGTATGTAGACAACCCGCAAATAGCACTCCACTTGCTAAGAAGTTGTCTGAGTTTATCTAAAATTAACCATCTTTTGCGAACAGTTCCATCTGGTTCTGCGGATTCTCAACTTTGGCGTTTTGACTGTGGTCTTCGTCAAGCCCTGGGTAATATCACCCAGCCCTCTATTTCGGATGCAGCTTGGTTACAAGCTTCCCTGCCAATTCGCTTTGGCAGTTTAGGTTTGCGTGAGGCCCGGATTTCATCATCAGCGGCCTTCCTCGGAAGTTGCCATATGACTCGTCAGTTAACTGATCGCCTATTACATGGTGGTACGGTCTCTTCACTACAGTCTTCAACACTTAAAATCTCTGGTGAAGAGTTGGCCAACATGTGCTTTATTGATCTATTCACCAACTTTGACAACCTGGTGAATACGGATGCCGTTCCTTCAGGACTTTCTCAAAAATCATTTTAGGGCCAAAAATATGACTTGGTTTATGCTTCTTTGAAAAACAACAGCAGCATAAGAGATCTTGTTCGTATCAATACCATCTCGTCCATTCACACTGGAGCCTGGCTCAGGGCTGCTCCCGATGAAAAACTTAGACTGGCATTATCGAAACATGAGTTCATCACATCAATAAGGATCTGGCTAGGATTACCAATATTTCCACCACATCCAAAGATGTGTGTGTGGTCATATCATTGATCAGTTTGGGGACCACGCCTTGAGCTGTGGAAGTGGCCCCTTGCAAACAAAACAACATGACAGTTTGAGGGATATTGTCTGACACGCCCTCCACACCAACTATAGTGAGTAAAGAAGGAACAGAGAATAGGTGGCCGAGATCTTCATTGACCAGGTGACATTATCATCCTGATTTTACCAATGGAAAACCTGCTTTCTTTGACATAACTGTTAGAAATTCCCTCTAACCCAGCTACATCGTTGCCGCTGCAACCAGTGCTGGTGCCGCCACATTGGCGGGTGAAATGGAAAAAGATGCCTACCATGATGATATCGTTGCTACTGCTGGCGGAGAGTTCTTTCCTCTGGCTTTGGAGACCCTAGGTTATTGGACACCTTCAAACTTGAAGACTCTAAAGATTATCGCGTTGAAGACTACCATTTTTAACACAACATCCCTTTTTCAAGCCTTCCAGAACCTCATTGAACAAGTATATGTGAAACTCTGGTTATTTAATGCTCGTTTAGTGCACGGTTGTATGCAACTGCATTCTTCTAGTAACTCTCTTTGGGACTTGCTCACTTAGTATATGTTGATGTTTCACACACGTGTATGTGTGTGTATATATAATATTTATTTATTACAAGTCCCAGGAGGGACTACCCGTACCATCTATACTACATCTAGCTAGTATCATTTTAGCATTGCTACATCACAGTCTAGTAGAGAGTTGCTGATGAAAATGACTAACAGATTGGCTAATTGAAACATTATGTTTAAAAGAAGTTCTACGTACTGTAATCTTTATCACTTGAAGGCTAGAAGGTGTCCAAAGACCCAGGGTCTCAACTACGAGCAGATGAAAAATGCTACTGTGCTGGACACGTTGAAGTGATGTCGTTCGTCCTTCTCCAGCTCTCTTGCTTCAGATGCTGCACCTGGATAACTTGCTGCTTGAGTGAGAAAAGGCAGTTGTAAAGAATTTTGTACTGATCACTCAGATAAACCACGTTTGAAATCAGGATGGTACACATCTTCTTTACTTGTTTGGTTGCTTCTGCTACATCTAGCCTCCCGACGGCAACAAGAATCATATGTAAGCAGTGCGTTATACACAACTTCGCACAAAGCATCATGGCGTTTTGTTGTCAAACTCTGTCCTTGATTACATCTCAGTAGATGGTCACAAAATTATCAATAGTTTTACCACAAGGGCAGCGTTTGGAGTTTGGGGGTTGGAGAAATGGGATACCCAATCACATCCTTAGTGCAACAACAAACTTTCTTTTGGGCATGGAAAGGTCGAGATTCGGGTTCAGTACTACCTGTAGCCATGCCCCAGTGTGTTGACCAGAAATGGTATTCAGTCGAGCTGGGTCTCTTATGCTCTCAGAGTCTTTGAGTGAAGACCATAAAGCAGAGTCCAACAGAAGTTGTAAGTGATTCTGACTGGTGGAAACAATTTTGTGGTTGTTAGCTGGTAAATGACTCTGTATATATATATATATATATATATATATATATATATATATATATATATATATAAATGTGTGCATTTTGTCAACTGCTGCTGTTCAGCAAGGTGATCCACTAGGTCCTCTACTGTTTGCACTAGTAGAGTCACAATTTCTTGACAATTTCAGAAAAAACTGTGGTCCAGAACTTCTACTTTGGTACCTTGATGACGGCACTTTTGTTGGAACACGCGAATCAGTCTTTGAACTACTTTAGTCTCTTGTTGTAAAATGGTCATATGTTTGGCCTTCATCTCAACTTGGATAAATGTGAGTGAGGTATACTTGCCAATAGGTGATCAGTCTTTCCAGAGTTACCAATGCAAATCAAGCATCTCACAAGAGGGATTGAGCTATTAGGTTCTCCGGTATATGGTGAGGACGATTTTATAAAAGCAATGGTGGCCAGACGCATCGAGAAGGTACTTGAAGCTCAATCACATCTCAGCAATTTAGACCACCCTCAGGTTGAACTTCAACTGTTACGAAATAAACTATCTATTATGCACAGTTGTTTCTGGTTTGGTTGATGATGGACTCACAAAATTTGATGCATTTCTTAGACATTCACTTGAATTTATCACTGTTCTTCTATCCAAGATTCTTCTTGGATTCAGGCGCCTCTTCCAGTTTGAGAAAGAGGTCTTGCTCTGTATGAAGCATTGAGCTCATTGGCAGCAGGTTTGTAGGTAGCTGCAACCCTATTAGACATTTGTTGCAGTCATTTTTAAGTCAGTCTAACATGTCAACATCCACAATGAATCAGGTTCAGTTGGAGCAGAGTCCAAGATTTTTGGGAAAGATGAAGCACAATCTCATCTACTCAAACAACTCGGCGATCGCCCTCCGTCATGTAATCTCAAGACATCATTACAATGCGACATTAGATCTACTATCAACTCCATTTTAGCCTCATCCTTGGAAGAGGTTATTAGTCTTTGCGATAGAGCAAGATTAAACACCATTGCCACTACTCATGCTGGTGCTTGGTTGCGGGCATTACCAAACCCAAACCTAGTCCTTACCATGTCACCACATGAATTCATGATTGCAATACGGATTTGGCTAGGAATCCCTCTATTCCCATTCTCACCATTGTTATTAAAATGTGTCTGTGGTCAAGTTCTGGACCCTTTTGGCGATCATTTGGTTAGCTGCAGTCATGGTCATCTCCGGATCAAACGCCATGACACTCTTTGCGAAGTGATTTACCATGCTCTTCTAACGGACATCAAGCATTTGAAAAGGAACGACGTTGTTCTGGCTATGACAACAGTTGTCCTGGTGATATATTTCAACCTGATTTTCTTCTGGGTTGCCCTGGCTTTTCTTCAATGTGACAGTAGCCAACAGCTTGCAGCCTTCATTCATTATTAAATCTGCCAGCAATGCAGGAGCTGCTGCAGAAGCTGCTGCAGAAAATGCAGAAGCTGCTGCAGAAGTTGCGGAAGCTTGCAAAGACTTTCGTCATGCTGACAGGGTTACAGCAGCTGGTGGTATATTTTATTCACCGTACAGTCTCAAGATCTTCCACTCTATAGCTGCAAGAATTTCTGCAATGAGTTACATGACATTTTCAAAGTCTTGAAACAACGTATTACAACAATTATTTGTGAAATTATGGTCATATAATGCTAGATTGGTTCTACAATGTTTGAATTTAGAGATAGAGGATGTACATAGTTGGGACATGCATACTTGAGTTGTTGGGGTGGGGAACGTTCATGTATGTGATAGGTATATCCTACACTAATATATATCAATAGCTCGAGAGAAAGTCTATGTTGTTTCAAAGTTGATATGCGGAATGCATTCAACGAATGTTACCGTGAAAAATTTCTCCCATGATTGCGTGAAGAATTTCC
The DNA here is from genome assembly GCF_963422355.1 of Corticium candelabrum. Lineage (NCBI taxonomy): Eukaryota > Metazoa > Porifera > Homoscleromorpha > Homosclerophorida > Plakinidae > Corticium > Corticium candelabrum. The sequence continues at coordinate 528,910 of NC_085098.1, read as the reverse complement.
AGAATTATTTGCATGAGCACAGTGGTGCTTTAGTTCACCTGGAAAACTTAGGTTTGGCAAACATTGCATCCTATCAACTGCTGGCACTCAACAAGGAGACCCACTAGGTCCAATGCTTGGTATTACTAGAGTTTCTGGACCACATCAGCAAATGTCCTGGCATAGATCTGCAACTATGATACCTGGATCATGGCACATTTGTTGGTGATCGAGATTGCATCTCTTCTCTATTAGAATTGTTCTTAGCAAAAGGTCCTCGATTCGGTCTTCACATCAATCTGGATAAGTGCGAGATTTATTAGCCATCAGGGGACAATACGACCTCTCAATTTCCTACTGAAATTAATACGCTTACTGATGGATTGGAATTGCTTGGTTCACCAGTCTATGGGTCAGATAATTTCTTTCAAAATACGGTCGCTAAGTGAATAGGCAAAGTCTTTGATATTCAATCACATCTCAATGACATAGACAACCCCAGGTTGAATTACACCGTTTGCGCAGTTGCTTGAGTGCCTGTAAGGTCAATCACCTTTTGCGGACTGTAACATCTGATCTGACAGACAGTGAATTTTTGACAGAGGTTTGAGACAGTCTCTTGAACTAGTCACGTGCTCATCTATTCTAGATTCCTCGTGGCTCCAAGCGACACTACCAGTTCGCACAGGAGGTCTTGGTCTCAGAGAAGCACTAACCTCATCAGCGGCTGCTTTCATAGGATATTGCAATACCACCCAAAAGTTGATTCAGAGTCTCTTAAGAAAGGCAGGCAATTCGAACACCGAATTTGCTGAAGAGGTTTTGTGTCGTGATTTTCAAGTTCAAGGCACAATGAAGTGTACAGTATTCTTGGAAAGAAATTACTTGCAATGCACACTTTGGATCTGAACACAGCTTCTCAGCGGAATATTCAGAAACAGATACATTACAATGTTTTCGACTCCTTAATGGAAATTGGAGTTTAAGAGACAAGGCTCGTCTGAACACTATTTGTCGAACCGTGTGGGGGCTTGGTTGCTGGCATTACCCAACCCGAAGCTAAGCCTCACCATTCCTCCGCATGAATTCGTTATTGCGATTCGAACTTGGTTTGGCATTTCGATGTTTCCTCTTCCACCATCATTTTATGCTGCTGTGGCGCTACAATCAATCTGTTTGATGACCACCTAATCAGCTGCCCTAGGGGTCCGCTACGTGTTCAGCGTCACAATACTCTTGTGAAGTAATATTCCAAGCTTTGCTTGTTGAAAGCAAGCAGGTCAAAAAGAACGGAACTGCTCATGTTATGATTCAAGCAGACCAGGAGACGTATATCATCCAGATTTCATGGATGGTCGATCTTGATATATTGATGTTACAATCTGTAACTCTTTACAACCTTCCTATACATTGAAAGCAGCGATCAGTCCTGGTGCAGCAGCAGAAGCAGCAGAATGTGAAAAGATGCCAGGCATGAAGCCAATGTTACCACAACAGCTGGTCTAAGTCTATCCACTAGTTTTTGAATCTCTGGGCTTCATATCATCGTTCGCTCTAAAGACTTTAAAAGGAATATGTTCAAAGACATTATCAATCAATGGGATACCGTTTCCTCGAGCTTTCAAGAACATGAACAGTTGTCTGTAAAACTATGGCGCTACAACGCCAAGATGTTACATCCAGGTATGCAATTCGAAGTTTTGGATGTTAGTTGGGATTTGCCTACTTGACTTGGGAGGGAAATTGGGATATTGGGGTATTGTAAACATATATATATATATATATATATATATATATATATATATATATATATATATATATATATATTTGTATCATGTCGTGGTTTTTGGCCACCCTGATTGGTCGATACAGCGGGTACAAATCGTTTCTATGCTGATACCCTACCACCGTCAAGGGAAACGCGAATACGCCACCATTGCTATGATCAACAGCACAACACAGTTGGTTTCAATAACGCACAGATGATTTGATATGTCGTTAATCTGCTACTCAACGGCCAACGCACTTAGACCTGATCTAATTAGTTGCAGATTGGTTACTGACAAACAAGTAAGAAGTAAGATTTACGTACTCATGGCTTAAAATGAAAAGTAATTCAAACCAACCATGGCCTTGCATGATACAAATCACTTTTCGTATGGGCAAGTCTCGGATATCGTTGTTATTTCGCCTTGGGTGATTGGTAGCTAATTGCCTTGATAATTACCCTGGTTTTGCCTTGGTAATTATTTGCTTTCAGCTGCCACTCCTCTCGGAGAAATAACTATGATATCCTCGACGTGCCCATACGATAACTAGTAAATGTTTTTATGACATTGATTTCTTGTAATGACAAGGCTTCAGAATGTTGCAAAACTGTTGATTATAATGTTGTTTTGTTCTTATGCTTGTTATTGTGTGAAATATCTAGATTACCTAGAAATTGGTAGTTGTGCAATTGTGTCTTTGCTTTTTGTTTATATTGCTAGACTGTTTTGTTGTTAAAATGTCATTTTTGGGACTTCTAGGCATGGCTATATGACATTTACAGTCATTGGGTTGCATACAATACATTTATGTTTTTATGAGCAAGCCACATGTTTCCACAACTTTAGTCTTGACCAAGGGTGTTTCAGAAACGTGTTGGATTAGCCATAAGTTAGGTGTCTTGTTCATTAATTATTGGGGGGGGGGGGAGGAAGCCTAACGTATGTGCTTCAAGGTGACTTATGTAGGTCCACAATCAGTCAGTGTAACTTAGGGTGCATTTGACAGGGCTCTTCTAGCCTCTTCCAGAAGTGGAAGAAGTGTTCAATTGCTTCACCCTTTTCCAAAAACCTTTTCCAACTTTTGTCGCTGGAACAAGCAGGAAGAAAGGTGTGTCGCACATCCTCAGTATTCAACTCCGTATGCGAGAGGCAAGGTGATCACAGTTTTTGTTGAACCACAGATGAGAAGTGATTCACTCAAACACCTCTACTTTGTTGTGGTGGTGCTATAGTGGACGTGGCCATGGTAAGGAATCTCGGAGAGACTACTCTGATGATGCCAGTGAGTCATCCACAGACCAGAAACCTATTTCAAAACAATTTCTTTGATCCAGAAACTCTTGCCTAGAGTGTTTTACAGTTATTTTCACATCCATGAATGTGCAGTGCAAGCTGATGAGACGCTAAAAATTCCAGCAACATGTTGTACAAGATCACATGTGTCTCCAGAAGTGGCAGTAACCATTTTATCATCAGCATTGTCATCATCATCGTCGTCATCATCATCATCATCATCGTCGTCATCATCATCATCATCATCATCATCATCATCATCATCATCATCATCATCATCATCATTATCATCATCATTCAAAGTCTTCTGCAAAAGACAAGCTTGTTGATGATTATGCCACCATATTGATCTCCATTGTATTGTGCTTGTGCTGCAAACTTTTTCAGTTCTCTAGAAGAACAGTTGATTGTTGTCAGGTTTTCCAACCTCTTCCAATCTTTTTGGCTCTTTCAGATTATTCTGGAAGGTGCTGGAAGAGCTCAATTGAACTCGTCCTTAATGTAAAGTCTTGATTTACTTCTAAGGTGTTAACAACTTATGCTGCATGTGATTTGGTTTCAGTAGATTTGCATTGACATTAGGACAAAGGCCAACGTTTGTCTCATTGTCAAGCCATTGTACATTCTTTGTAATCAATGAAAAGTTAACTAATCATGTAGAAAACTTGTTCCATCCAGTTAGATGGCCATAATAGGGTCTTTAAAGAATGGAGGTTATGGCAGGTGCTTTTTTCAATTCAGAGCAGCTGAGATTTGTTTTAATGTTTTCCTATTTCTATGGGTGAAGAAGTGTTCTTACTTGTCTATCTTGATGTGCTTTTTTAAGACCTCATTTTCAGGGGCTGAATTTGTCAGATTCTTTAGAGTGTAGTGAAGCTGATTGAACTAGTAATTAAACACTAGTTTTCAAACATTTCAGCTGTAGATTAGCTTTTCAAATGTAAATTTGGTGTTGCAGTAATTTTCTATGTGAGGAACCCAGGTAGTCATTAATACACTTTGGAGATCATTAGCTGCATAATCTGATTAGTGGTTCATGATGCTGAGGTTACTAATAGCAGCCATTTGATCATCAGTGTTCTTAATTGCTGTACATTAATGGTTTAACTTGTGTAAATCATGTAATTAATGTGGAAAGGGCGCATGCTTAACTTAAGTGGTTAGTTTGAGAGATGTTGTTTCTATGATCACATTCAGGACTATCATATTTTTCTAGAAATTATCTTTAATTGAAAGATTTTTGTGTACCGTACAAACTGGATGTTTGTTTGTTATAAAGCAAGGATTAACAAGAACTTGGTGATACAGCAAATACTTTGTTGGTGTAAGTGGTTCAAATGAGTAATTACATTAAGCTGCAATACCCTTTTTGCATAGGGTACGTGTTACAGTATCTGAGAGTGCGCTTAGCACTCTCTAAGTAAGAAATGGCACCTGAAGTTAATATAAATCCTGATTTTCACTTGGGATAGCATAGCTCTGAAATGCTTCTATAAAATGCCAAAATTTTTATATCATCTTGCGTGGCTACGCAGGGGCCATGACCTTTCACTATCCCTTTGGTGCTAGCACATTGGGACGACGTTTTTACTGTGAAATCTGACACGCCATTTCCACACCTTTCTCTGCGTGTGACAGTACAGTTGCATGCCTGCCAGTTTCGTGTGATCTTGCCAGTTGACTTGCCAGTTTGGATCTTCGTTTTGCTCATGAGATTTTTGTGTCGCTCACAGGATGTTTGCTTTCCTGTTGCTTGCCTGTTACTTGAAACGCCCATCGATTTACTTACAAAATCTGTCAGTGCGATCAACTTGTCGACAGTTTTATTGGATTTTTCCCTTTCTCTGCGTGGACCAGCAAACAGGATCTCTGTGTCCCTCACAAGATCTTTGCAGAAAACTTGCACGTGCGTGTGATAGAGATTGTTCTTTCTAACTCAAACTGGTAGAAGAGAAAGTACGAGTCTTGGAACGCACACACCCGATTACCATATCATAATCAAATTAGCTTGTGATATGGAAGTCAAAAAGGGGGAGGGGCTGGCTGAAACTTTACTCTGTATAGATCTAGAGTAGAAACATTAAAGTAGCAGTCTAAGCAATTCTCAAATATACTATGAGTTGTAACAATGTTTCTTTGTAATAGATTATCTTGTGTACTATTAGTTAATGTTCTAGCATTGCATGCCTGGTACTAATGAAACTTTACTTCTGTGTATAGTAAGAGTAGCAGCAGTCTAAGCCATTAATTCTCAAATATACTATGAGTTGTAACAATGCATGTGTTTCTATAAAAAAGGACATGAACAAGAATACAAATTTTTTTATGTAATAAATAAAATACAAAGTAGGGATGGCTGTGTACTTAAGCTAGTGCTTGAAGAAAAAGGGGTCAAAAAAATTGGCAGACGAGTACTCATACTTTATATCTGAAACCAATCTCCCACAATTAAAATCTATACTTTACTCTGTTTGCTTTCAAGGTGGCTGTTTGGATAGGAGTGAAGTAGGGATTTAATTGTAGGAGATTGGTTTCAGATGTAAAGTATGAGTAGTTGTCTGCGAAAGTTTCGACTCCTATTTCTTCAAGCACTAGCTTAAGTACACAGCCATCCCTAATTTGTTTTTTATTTATTACATAAATATTTTTGTGTGACCATAACTGAAGGTGGTAGCTATACATTTATATGACATACATCTGAATAGGACAAACTTACATATTGTTTATTACCCACTGGTTAGTTTTAGTGCCATTTACTCTACCTGTGTGTGTGTGTGTGTGTGTGTGTGTGTGTGTGTGTGTGTGTGTGTGTGTGTGTGTGTGTGTGTGTGTGTGTGTGTGTGTGTGTGTGTGTGTGTGTGTGTGTGTGTGTGTGTGTGTGTGTGTGTGTGTGTGTTGTGTGTGTTGTGTGTGTGTGTGTGTGTGTGTTGTGTGTGTGTGTGTTGTGTGTGTGTGTGTGTGTGTGTGTGTGTGTGTGTGTGTGTGTGTGTGTGTGTGTGTGTGTGTGTGTGTGTGTGTGTGTTGTATATTATTTACACAAACATATAAACATCTTTGTGCAGTGGCCTGTTTTTTGTAATGCTGTAATCACAATTGTTCTGAGGGTGATGCTGCACATTAGGTTACATGTCACCTGCATTGAAGTGTTTTAATGTGTTTAAGGAGTTTCATATGTTCGTACCACATCAGCTATCTAACAGCTGTACCCGATAGTCTAGACTGTTTTTATCATCATGGCACCATTTTACATTTGTAGTAAAACGAAACATTAAAGGGTAACTGCAATGCAAAAATCAAAAATTCTTTTATGTTGGAAATTGATAGTTCGAGTTGCATACATGACAGGAAAAGTAGTTTTAGATTTTTAAGTTAATTAAGTCTTTGCTGATATATAGCACGTCAAAGTTGCTTCCGGTTCTTCAACTTCCGGTAACGCGTTATAACAGGCGTGGTGTAGTGTGAAATCACTGAGGGGAGACGCGTGTGCGTCTGTATAGTCATCAGCTTGTAAAAATGACTAAATCTTCATATCCAAGGCAACGCTGCTAGGGTGGAGGCGACGGCAGCAACAGCGAGTCTTCTGAAGAGCCCTCTGGAGGTTTTTACGTGATGATAACGTTCCGTCATCGCATGAATTGCAGGATGAAGAAGATCTGCTGGGAGCCATTAATAAGTGTACGTAGTGATTAGACCACACAGGTTTGAGTTCAGCGACAATGCCTTTGAAGCTTTGAGATCACCTGCTGCCTTGGAAGCGGACGAGGAAGAGGACAGGCTACCCGATAGCCTGTTATCATCACAAGAAGTAGGAGTTAGCAATGTAATCAATGCACATCCGGGTACGTAAACAACATCCACAGGTTTCAGCTGCGGTCGTTGTGAGATGATGGATACGTACTCATGTGGAGTGCGTGTGCTGTCAAAACGTATTTGAGGTTGTCTCAAATAATGACACAATAATAATGTCGAATACTAGCAACAATAGTGGCACAGTGTACTGGTGAGTTCATGCAAAACTCTATTGCTGTACGTGAGAAAGAGAATAAAATGAGTTGAAGTACATACGTTGAATTCACGTTGACACAAGGTTTGACTTCACTGTACAGTATACTGTAACGCATACGACTGCATTTACTACACATGATGATCTAGAGGCATCAAGAATCTGACCTCTCCTAGCCATTTGCAGTACTTTTAGTCCTGCACGAGAGTCTTCCTTACCGTCCCACTTCTCAATTACGGCTCTCCTTTTCTTTTGCAAAGGTTCCAGAGTGCTGCGACCTTGAAGTGTGGAGGCAGGGTAGATGGAAAATGGTGGCCTTAATTTCGCTCTTCTACAACCCAGAACAAGCTCTTGAATAGACCTGGCTGTACGTATCTCGAAGCAATCAGGCTAAAAGTGGCTACTGCAGACTCCTGTCCACTCAGTAGACGCGTTGTACTAAGTAACAGTCACTCGGACGACACAAACGTTTCTGCAATTGTCCTCAATATTTTGCGATTCCCATTCTTTTCTTAGCTTGGGGATCTCGGAAATCGAAACGTGATTGCGTATGACTGCGCGAATTGGTGCATCCTGCAGCCATGCAACACCGAATCATTCTTTTGCCACAAATTCCTTTGTTTACAATACACGCTAGCGTGAGTCTCCCCTCAGTGACGTCACACTACACCACGCCCGTTATAATGTGTTACCAGAAGTTAAAGAACCGGAAGCAACTTTGACGTGCTATATCTCAGCGAAGACTTAACTTAAAAATCTAAAACTATCTTTCTTGTCATGTATGCAACTAGAACTATCAATTTCCAAATAAAAGAATTTTTGATTTTTGCATTGCAGTTACCCTATAAACATTGGTAACAGAGCCATGAAGACTTAGAAAGGAAATCAGTTGAGGGGAGAAGATTAACAGTGTTTGACGTATTTAACATCATTGGCAGATTCTTTATTATGGCATCAGTATTATGCTGTCGTTTGCCACAGACTGTTAGTATGTGTCAATCAGCATGCTTGCATGTCACCAGTAATTTCAAGTACACTTTGGGGAGGATGGAGGGTTGGCAATTAGTACATTTTGTGCTTGTGAAATTGATTTTTGTGTTTGTCTAGAAGGTCAAAAATGATGTTGCCACTGCTGTAGAGAAACCCAAACAAACTTTATTGGTCAAACAGTTAGTTCCTCCAGATTCACCAGCAGTTCCAAGTACTACTGCGCAGGTAACCAAATTGAACCAACCTAGAACATTGCCGTCACCAGGAGCTCTCTCTTTAAACAATGTAAAGGTATGTATAATGTAGCTATTGAACTTAGAGGTTTGTATGTAACAGCAGGTTGTTTGGTGTGTTTGTAGTTAAGTCAGTTGCCTGTTTCTGTTCCAGTCTCTACACCAAAGCCAAACAAGGTAGGAACTTGGAATGTGACAGTGTCTATGGTACTGTAAAGCTTGGCAACTCACTGATGTTAGGTAGCGGTGCAGAGGAACCTTGAAATTCAGAAACAAAAGCAAGCTTTGGTGGCAAAACAGATAGAACAGCAAAAGGTTTATTTTGGCCACTAGAAACGTATTTTATTTCATTTCTCTCATCTTATTATTGTCAATTGCCAATTAAAATGCAGTTGCTTATTTCTAAACTGGAGAATGGTCAGTTGTCTGGTGATGAGAGAGTAAATGTGATGAAGGTGAGATACTGTATTTCATTGGACTATCTACTAAATTCTCTTTATTGTAATTTATGTAGACTCTTAAGTCATTGTCAGCTGGAATTGCAGCTCTGCAACAGTCTGCAACTAGTGGTACTTCAGCAGTGAAACGTGCAGCAGCAATATCAGAACCTCCCAACAAGAAAGTAGCTGTTGAGCAGGTACTGACAAATTATGTTACTGTTTTCCTGGGTTGGGGTTGGGACGGTTGGTGTTGTGTCTGCACTATCCATGCTACACAAGGTGTGCCTATTTATCTTTAGTTAATGAAGCAACCTTATCGTAAGCTGTAGTCTGGGAGTAGCAATGAAAGTTAGAGACTTTCAACTCTTGGTTTTTTTATAGCAATGGTGATGGAATCAAAGTAAGATTAGAGACAAGAGTGAAGGTTTTAGGTAGCTAACAGAAACTGTGCACCAGTATATAATGTAGCTTGGATAAGGAAACACTGAAGTGGCATTTTCGAGGAAGAGATTGAGCGTTTACAAGTTTGAGACATTGCTGACTATGACAGTGTGTTCTAGAGTATTTTTGTTACAGTTCCTGTAGTACACATGTAATGCTTTGTCTACTTTGTAACTACTCTCTTTATGGTTATCATCACATGTGAGTAAGACTTGGAGCAACTTACTGAATTCTTTTGTAGTTAAAAGTAAAACTTAGGCTAATGAAACAGTTAGTATCAAGATTATTGGGGTGCATCTGTGCTGGATTATTTGGTGTTATATTTTTGTGGTGTCACTCTTTTACACCTTATGAGAGACTACCACATTCTAGATCCATCTTCATTTTAGATCAATGTTTCATGAGACCCCAAATCTCCGAATATTGTCAAGTACCTTCTAGTTCTAAATTTCCAAGGCCGTCTTTGTGTGATGTCTTCTAGAAGAGACTGGAAGATTTTGCAAGACGCTTTGGAAGAAGTTGGAAGAGACTGGAAGACTGCAGTCAATCGAATGCTGTTTTGTTGCTGAAAGAGAGGCATACCAACTGCACGTGTTCAGTTAGTTGTCATCATGGATGTTTGCAGTGTTGAATCTTGTATTCAAGACCTCTTGGATCTTGTGAAGGACAAAGAGATGAAATTATAGCCAAAGATGACTTTTGCCAAGAGACATTCACTGCAGAGCATGCATAGCCACACCTTGTTTCCACACTTTTCCAGACAGGAGCTGGAAGAAGTGGAAGAGTCTTCCAGAAGACGTCAATGATCAATTGAATGCATCTTTCAAGATACTCCTTCTTCCTATTCTGGAGAGGTCAATTGAATTCACCTTAAAGTAGGTGTTGGAAGAGCGGCTGTGAAATCATTGTTGAAATAGCCAGGTGGAGTCTCAACAGAAGAAGTGCTACATGTGGTCAGACTTTGAAGTACAGACTGCTGCAGTAGTTTCTGCACAAACAAGATTCATTAGCTCAGTTATTTATGATGTTAAGCACACAAGAAGGTTGGGCTTGTCTGAGAAAATTTGAAAAATGCAATCTGCTGCTGGCAGTGGTCTCCAAGTTTTCTCAGGGTAGCTCATATTGGTTCTGGTTCTCTATTTTAAAGGGGAACTTCAACGGAAATACAACCTGATCTCAAAATGTAGGCTTTATCGTGAAACTTCGTGCTGCACTACTTTCAGGCAAGCAGTTGCTTTGGTAGTGGAGGAAACACGGGTTAGGTACGGAGTATGCGTCAGGCTGACACATCATTGGCGCTAAGCTCTACCTACACCCAATGAATTGCCTGCGTAGCTCAGTTGCTTATCTTGCCAGTGAACTACACAAAAACTAAACGGGAATGGTAACTATGGAGGGATCTTGTGTTTTAAGGCCTTAGAAGAGCTCTCTGTAACGAAAGTAGGATGCAAGACTCCGTTTTCTCCCGGCAGACTTGACCCCCCTCCTCTTACAGAAGATGAGGCTAGTGCAATAGAACTCATTGATAATTAGCGTTAGCCTTTGTTCTATTAATGTACGAAGAGAAACACTCAGAGGGTTCAAATATGAGGTTGTCTTGGAGAGATGTGAGTAAGCAGACATGCTCCTTTCAAACAGTGGTTGGGCAAAGTGTTACAAGTGCAGAGTGGCTTTGATTGAGCCTTAACGCTGGTTCACAATAAGTACATGCATGTTCACAATATGCATCCGATCCGCGCACGGCGCTGCGGATTGTTGTTCACAATACAGAGCGTGTGCCGGGGCGCCAGCACTGCGCTTTAGATGACGTAGTAATTGGTACATGACGATATGCTAACCACGTGACTATTACGCGGCAACTAGACAGTGTAGCTTAGCTGCTAGTACTGTAGTACGTAAGTTGTTTATACCCTGCACATTGTAGTGTGTAGACTTGACCAATCTCACCGCCCCTTCGTCCCTGGATACTCAATCCTTTATCATGGCTCATGAGGCATCTAGAAGCCATGCTGATCGCCAAAGCTGAGCACACTGGACTGTTACCTTAATTTGACCTGGACGTACGACTAGAGTACAACAAGAAGAAGCGTGTCCATCTACTCAAGTCTCTCAAAGAGAACATGTACACTTCCTTGACGTACTTGAACCTTGTGCATGTTTGTCCTTGTAGATCAATAGAGTGAAGGCTGACACTAATTAACGTTGAGTTTTATTGCACTAGCCTTGTCTTCTGTCAGAGGAGAGGGTCTAGTCTGCTGGGAGCAAATGGCTTCTAACATCCTACTTTCGTTGCAAAGAGCTCTTATAAGGCTGTAAAACACAAGATTCCTACTATTTCCGTTTAGTTTTCATGTGGTTTACTGGCAAGGTAACTGAGCTACACAGGCAATGCATTTGGTGTAGGCAGAGCTTAGCACCAATGACATGTCAGCCGGGCGCATGCTCCGTACCAAACCCGCGTTTTCTCTGCTACCAAAGCGACTGATTGTCTGAAAGTAGCACAGCACGAAGTTTCACGATAAAGCCTGCACTTTTGAGATCGGTTTATATTTTTGTTGGAGTTCCTCTTTAATTAACATGCTGAAGAATGAGTGTTTAGTCATGTGTGACTAAACAAGACTTCATACACATAACTTCTGTCTTTGAGGGAACCTTGTCCAGCAGCTAATGTGTAAAATGCACATTTGTAGTTCTATGTTGATTACCGACCAATGGAGATGCTTACGATAATGAAAGTTGCAATATTTCAGTGAGCAACATTAGAAAACAACAACTGATAGAGGATCTCAGACGATCTTTTGACACTTAAACAACTAGATTTGAATGGACTAAATATGTGCTTGGTCAGCATAAAATGGCCTACTTATTAATATTGATAAAATTAAAATTTAAGCATTGCTTTTTCCATATTTGACGGCTTAAACCTGCCATTTTCATTTCTACAGGTAGGCAAGTCTAATGTCTGATATCTATGGCTGTTTACATAGCCGTTGTGTAGTCTTGTGTGGCCAGACCTTCGGCATTTGCAGGGTGGATATGATGGGGGAAGGTCTGGTCACTGTTGCAGGGTTTTCGTGTACCTCACTGGAATGTTGGCATGCCCAATAACCTGTCAGATTGGGAGCAAGAGATGTGCCCTCGGCATGTTGATGTATTGAAGTATGACGACAGCCTGTAGCTGCATAGCAGGTGGCTATACGTATGCAAACGTTAGCTGAAACCACTCACGGCCACTGCTGGAGAATAGCTAACAAGAAGCGTTAATTTGTGTTATAGCTGACGACGACGTTTGACTTTCACTTGACACTTCAAGCAAGTACACGAGGGGAGAAGGAACCAGCACGCTAGAGGTCGTACAATAATTATTGGCCAACAACATCCATCTGTTGTCGTCTTGGAGCCTCTTTCTTACTCAAATCCTTTATTATCTTCAGCATTTCTAAATTTTTTCACACACTGTTGGTAGAGCCACGACTTTGAATGCAGCTTGGTGTTCTTTGATGATGGCGTACTCCTCCAAAACTAGTAAAGATGAACTGTGGAGGACCCATGTAACAGACGATGGTTAGGAGGTTTCATGACATCTCCATAGAACATGCAGTCTATTCATGTCATGTAATATCTGGTCAACTACCCCGCAGTGCTAGACATTCGACTTTTCCAACGAAATTCTGTTTGGAAATTCTGTTTGGAAATTCAATTCGCCGGTGTACGGTAAATTGTCAGACTTCCCGATTCTCAGCGGTACCACTTACTTTCTAGCCAAGGTGATTATTGAAGTCATTTCACTTAACATCCCATTTGTTCACATAGACCTGGTGATGGTGACCAGACTTTCTTTTTCATATCTGCCTTGCGTGTGCCAATGGTCTGGTCACGCCAGATTAGTCATTGTGCACAGTCAATTATTTTGCAGGTTTGGTCTGAGTCTGGCAACTGTTCAGAGAAACTGAGTTTATTGCCAGTATTTACTTATGCTTAGATATACCTGAATCTTGTTTAGTGATACATGCAATCAACAGAGTGAGCACATGCTTTTCTGAACAACTTTTTGCTGCAATTGACTATGGACTAACTAATGAGAAAGGTTTGCCATCACAGAAAGGCTAACTTTAACACAGAAGACAGTTGGATCAACACTGACGGCTACATGGATTTTGTGGGATGCATCATGGCTGCAGAGGCCTGAAGCTGTTAGGGAAGACTTCTGCAGGCATTCTTAGTGTATTAAAGATGGAAAGAAAAGTCCTTAATGACTTGATTTAGTTTCACAAAGGAAAGGTTTGTAAGAACAGCTGTAATCTTGCCTTATGGTTCTACTCAGAAGGCATTTCAGTTTAATAATGGACTAACATGTATGGTGCATGGCTTTTTGTAGTGTGTATGAGTGGCCAGTTTGGTGAAACCGGCAGAGTTTGTGAGAGTCTTCTAGAGAAGATAGCATTATTTGAGTACTTGTCTCTTTCACCATCTGCTTGTTTCAGAGAAGATTATTGATTCCTCCTAGTTTTATATAATGGATGTCGTATTTCTTTTATTCTCAAGAGTGAAGAGTACTTTTGTGGCAAACTGGGAACTGTTTGTCTTTATAAAAGAGTATAGAGAATCACTATGTGGATTTGGTATTACTGTAAGCATGTTATTTGAGAACTTTGATGAAAAATAGCATATAGTGATATTGACAATGGCAGATCACATCATGCCAAATCATAGCGTTTAGGCATCAAGAAAGACATTGTATAGTGTTATCAAGAATGACACATAATGCCCACCTGAGACATCTGCTCAACTATCAGTATCATGGTCTTAATTAAGCAAAGTATCTCATTTGCCTCTAGGACTGTGAAGACTTCTACTGTTTGCTGGATTAATTTACAGTCATGTGTATCAGAATGGTTATCTTTTGCAACCAGTAGCAGAGGATAAATGAGATTCAAATGTTGAATGCTGCACACACTTCTGTTGTAGGTCAAAATGTATATGAATACTCTCTTGTGTATTTGTGAATTTATGGAGGATCTTGTAATTAATGCCATTTATGTCTGGGGTCCATGAGATTCGGCTTGATACATCAAGATTGGTAGTATGTTAGTGTCATATATTTCAAGTTTCAAAGATTACAGTTGCAATAACAAAGTAGCAAATATGCTTCAGATGTTAGTCATCCTGTGTTTCTGATTCTAGAAGAGTGCTAAGATACAGGTTAGAGATTTCAGGTGTTTGCTGCTGAAACTGCTGTAACTGCAATGGTAATATGTATCCACTGTGTGTGACATCTGTAGCTCATTTGTTAGAGAATCGCATTTGGAAAGTGAAAACATCTGGGACCTTTGGATTGCAAGTTTCAAGTTTGGATGAGCTTAGGGGTCATTGTCTTGGGGAAGGAATTCACGCACAATTGCCTCTCTCGACTCAGGAGTATAAAAATGAGTACCTGGGTTTTTACTTGGAACAGTAGCAGCCAGAGGCTGTGACCTGACCTTCAGCCACTGAGGACCTGGTGAGACTTCGGGTTTCCACACCTTAGTTGGCATCACAAGCTGGTGCTCCTGTGAGTACCTGACTCAGCTCCAGGAGTTTGCTAGCAAGGGTGCATAGTTTTCTTGAGTAGAACACAAGAGCCCAGCTGTAAGGCTGTTGGAGTGACCTTGAAGAGGTAGCTACAGTTTACTGTTTATTATTTTATGTATTCACATGTCACTGCAAGTTTAGCTTTGTCAAAAACATGTGCATTGTGTCAATTGTAGAGACTTGCCAAATCTATTGAGTTTCTATTATTATTCTAGTTTCTTTTAAGTTGCTGAGTGTTGAGTTTCTTTTTGTATTCCATCACTACTATATATATACAAGTGACTGACTTTCTTCAATTAGTGTTGTTCACTTCCATCTGCTTGTTGTCTATCATAGCAGTTAGTGGATTTTTGGAAGGAGGATTTGGGAGAAAAGCAGTTGCTCTTTGTAGAAGAACTCCTATCATAGTGGGAAAACACTGTTTGACCAGTCATTCAGGCAATAAACAATTTTTTTCAATTTTTATTGATCTTGAAGTTGTATGTAGGTTTAATGTTGTGTATTAGTTATGTTTCTAGTCTTGTTTATGAACTGTTTGGTTATGTTATTGTTATTTGGAAGTGGGCATTTATAATTCCAATTTTAGAATGTAAAAAATCTAATTAAATGCTGTACAGCAGAGCACTATCAGAATTTCCAATTTGTAACTACCAAGAAAATATCTTAGATAGTACTGTATCTTGGATATTATTGCATCTTGGATATTATTACTGCATTGAAGATATTAATCAATGCTGATACCCTATTGACTTTAAATTGCTATGTATAGTCAATGGATCCTAGTAAATTAGGAGGGGCTTAAAGTGTCTGGGGCATTGCAGTACAGTGCTGTTAGTTTATTATTTGTGTTATATTAAAATTTAGCTCAACATAAGATGGTGGCAAAGTGGTTGGCTCATGTTAATGAATGACTAGATACTGACTATCAGTTATTCACTGCTTAACTGGTTTCAGGAGTTTGGAATATTAAAGGGTAATTGCAATGCAAAAATCAAGAATTCTTTTATGTTGGAAATTGATAGTTCTAGTTGCATACATGACAGGAAAATGGTTTTAGATTTTTAAGTTAAGTCTTTGCTGAAATATAGCAGGTCAAGTTGCTTCCGGTTCTTTAACTTCTGTAACACGTTATAACAGTCGTGGTGTAGTGTGACATCACAGAGGGGAGACGCATGTACACCTGTATAGTCAGTGGTTTGTAAAAATGACTACATCTCATATCCAAGGCAATGCTGCTAGGGTAGAGGCGACGGCAGAAACAGTAATTTTTTTGAAGAGCCCTCTGGAGGTTTTTACGTGATGATAACATTCCGTCATTGCATGAATCGCAGGAAGAAGAAGATCTGGTGGGAGCCACTAGAGTGATTAGACCACACAGGTTCAAGTTCAGCGACAGTGTCTCTGAAGCTTTGAGATTGTCTGCTGACTTGGAAGGGGACGAGGAAGAGGACAGGCTACCCGATAGCTTGTCATTGCAAGTAGAAGTACATAGGAGTAGCAAACGTAATCGATGCACATTCGGGTAAGTAAACAACTATCAGTCGTTGTGATGATGGATTACTTACTCGTATGGAGTGCTGTCAAAACGTTGTTTCTAATAATGACGCAACGAATACTAGCGACAATAGCGGCACAGTGGTGAGTTCATGCAAACCTCTATTGCTGTGAGAAAGAGAACAAAATGAGATGAAGTTCGTACGTATAATTCACGTTGACACAAGGTTTGACTTCACTGTGCAGTATACTGTAATGCATGCAACTGCATTCACTACACATGATGATCAAGCACCTATAGACGCGAGTCTCTAGAGATTCATCAAGAGTCTGACCTCTCCTAGCCATTTACAGTACTTTTAGTCCTGCATGAGAGTCTTTCTTACTCTCATTTTTCCTGCTTTTCAAAATACGGCTTTCCTTTTCTTTTGCGAAGGTTCCAGAGTGCTGTGACCTTGAAGTGTGGAGGCAGGTAAGTGGAAAATGTTGGCCTCAATTTGGCTCGTCTACAACACAGACCAGGTTCTTGATAGACCTGGCTGTGTGTATCTCAAAGCAATCAGGCTAAGAGTGGCTACTACAGACTCCTGTCCACTCAGTAGGACGTGTCATACTCAGTAGTAGTCAGCTGGACAACACAAACGTCTCTGCAATTGTCCTTCTTATTTGCGATTCCCACTCCTTTCTTAGCTTGGGCATCTCTTCGGAAATCGAAACACGCTTGCGTATGACTTACGCGAATTGGTGCTTCCTGCAGCCACGCAACACCAAACCATTCTTTCGCCACAGATTTTTCTTTGTTTACAATACACGCTAGCGTGGAGTCTCCCCTCTGTGACGTCACACTACACCACGCCCATCATAACGTGTTACCGGAAATTGAAGAACTGGAAGCAACTTGACCTGCTATATCTCAGCGAAGACTTAACTTAAAAGTCTAAAACTATTTTTCTTGTTATGTATGCAACTAGAACTATCGATTTCCAACATAAAAGAATTCTTGATTTATGCATTGCAGTTACCCTTTAACATTTAAGCCAATTAGTTGTATTTCATGAGAACACTTACCACAAGTGATGGTGCAGAGCACCATACAATATCAGACCATGAGCGTGTTCACACCGACATCTAGACCAACTATAATTAGGCTAGCTATGATAATGCAAACATTAACGCAAGCGCTGCCACACCGTTAGCTATGATTAGTAATTTACGTGGGCATGTGAGTGTAATTAGCCTCAACAGTTTCATCCGTCATATCCTGCAAGAATTCACGTGAATTGTCTTGATGAACACATTGCTTTAGGTTTGAAGAGGGAAATATTTAGTTTGCTTTTTCTGACAGCTCCTTCAGAGATGGTAGGAAGTTGTCACATGTACAGGCATGCATGTAGTAGACATCTGCCTACGCTTCCATATACGTAGCCATGTTGTTGCTGCATTTGTACGTTTAAACATTCAACCCCACATCAGAAACATGAGCGGCATGCTCTTCTTGTATACTATCTCACAAGCCAGAGTCACATGCAACCACTAACGCCACTAATGCGGTTGTAATACTACTGTTTACGGCATTAGAATGGCATTACCCTAATCATGATTAGGCCCAGTGTGAACACGGTCCGTGTCATGTTAGTACATGTACATGCACTAGCTGCTAATGCAAGTGTGGAAAACTTTGCTCTATGCCAGAAAACGTTGTAATACCTTGTTACGGACCATCTCCGAATGTCAAATGTTTTTCCAATTCAACCAACGTTCAGAAAGGATGTGTGGGTGAATACTTTGTTTGGATTATAACTTTTAAAAATTGGTAGTACTAGTAGCCTTTAGTTCAAGGGGGAACTCTCACCAAATACTAACACTTGCTGAAAGAAAGATACAAGACTTAGTATCTTCCAGCAGGAAGCTTACGGTTGAGCCAGCCACAGAAGAAGAGATTGGGCCACGAGTTGTTCAGACGATTCCCTGTATGAGTTACTTTTTGTCCTTGTTTGGAAATAAATACTTGTAGCTTTAACCGTTGTTTTAGTCAATAAATCACACCATATGTCTCACTACCCTTACCTTGAAAAGTTGCTAACCCGCAACCAGAGTTACTTATTTGGATATTAAACACACCCACACAGGTAATTTCAATGCTTCATTTTTTGTTATGGTAAGCGTCTGCAGTAAACGGTTGCAAAGGGTTGTGTAATGAAGTGACAGCTTTCATCTGAGAGATTATTGATTTTGGTGAGAGTTCTCCTTTAAAGGGGAAGTCCAACAAAATTGAACTGAACTTGTATGAGTAGATCTTACAAAGACAAATAAGTCGGTATAAGTTACTCCGTTATATTCGCTTTCGTGACTGAGAACGAGCCAATGTTTCTGTGAAGTGCAAAGCCCACACGCCTGCTTTCTGCCTCTTGGTTGATTAAGCTCCGTCTACTGCAAACAAATCAATGCGTTTACAGATGACTGCTATATTGAGAATACCGAATGTGAATGCGAAGATATTATGAAGATCTGCCATTTTGCCATCAGTGGTTCCTCTCTAAAGTAAAATGGTGTCGCCAGAGCTGTTCTTCTGTCAGACTTTCTACCAGAATTTCTCATTACTATGGCTTACCTAGAGAACGTGCTTTTGCTTGAGTATTGTTATCTTTGTTTTATTAATATACAAAGAGAAACGTTCAGCGCGCCGTCTAGCGTGTGCAACAGAGGACGACCTGGTTTCACATCCGGGATTGTAACCTTCTACCAATCAGTGGCAAATGAAAGTGATCAAACCAGATGTGAAAATAGGAACGTCTTCTGTAGCACACACTTGACGGGACGCTGAATGTTTCTTTTCGGATATTAAAAAACAAGGATAAATGAATACTCAAGTAAAAGCGCATTCTTTAGGTAAGCCGCAGTAATGAGGAATTCTGCTAGAATGTCTGGCAAAAAACCGCTCTCCAACACCATTTACTTTAGAGAGGAACCACTATCGGCAAGAAGACGGATCTTCATAATATTTTTCACATTCACATTCAGCACTCTCAATGTATCCATAGCAGTCATCCGTAACATATTGATTTGTTTGCAGTGGGCGGAACTTAATTGACCAGGAAGCAGATAGCAGGCACATGAGTGTTGCACATCTCAGAAACATCTTTCGTTATCGGTTACGAAAGCGAAGACAACGGAGTAACTTATACCAATCGATTTGTCTTTGTAAGATCTACTCATAGAAGTTAAGTTCATTTTGTTGGACTTCCCTTTAATGGTCTGCAGCAGTGAGTGATGACTGAAGACCAATCAACACTGTTTGGAAAGCTAGTATTGAAGCCAACCTTCTTTGTTAAAGGGGAAATCCAATGGAAATACAACCTAATCTCAAAATGTAGGCTTTATCGTGAAACTTTGTGCTCTGCTACTTTCAGGCTAACAGTCGCTTTGGTAGTGGAGAAAACGCGTGTTATGTACGGAGCATGCACCAGGCTGATACATCATTGGCACTAAGCTCCACCTACACCAAATGAATTGCCTGTATTGCTCAGTTATTTTGCCAGTAAACTACACGAAAACTAAATGGGAATGGTAACTATAGAGGGATCTTGTGTTTTACGGCTTTAGGAGAGCTCCCTGTAACGAAAGTAGGATGCTAGAGGCCGTTTTCTCTCAGGAGACTTGACCCCTTCCTCTCATGGAAGATGAGGCCAGCGTAATAAAACTCAACGGTAATTAGCGTTACCCTTCGTTCTATTAATCTACAAGGGTAAACATTCAGAGGGTTCGAATATGAGGTTCTTGTGGAGAGATCTGAGTAAGCGGACATGCCCCTTTCAAGCAGCGGCTGGGCAAAAGTGTTACAGGTGCAGAATGGCTTTGATTGAACCTTAGACTTTTAACCTCGAGCGTAATGATGTAGACAGTGTAACTACTGTAGTACATAAGTTGTTTACACCCTGCACAGTGTGTAGACTTGTGACTATGGCATATACTCAGTCCTCTAGCACGGCTCATGAGGCATCTAGAAGCCATGCTGATCGCTAAAGCTGAGCACACTGGAATGCTACCTAAATTTGACGTAGACGTACGACTAGAGAACAACAAGAAGGGGCGTGTCCACCTACGCAGGTCTCTTGAAGAGAACGTCTACGTACTTGAACCTTGTGTGTGTTTCTTCTCGTAGATCAAAAGAGCGAAGGCTGACGCTAATTACTGTTGAGTTTTATTGCACTAGCCTCATCTTCTGTGAGAGGAGAGGGTCAAGTCTGCTGGGAGAAAACTGCATCTAGCATCGTGCTTTTGTTGCATAGAGCTCTTCTAAAGCCTTAAAACACAAGATTCCTCTATAGTTACCTTTCCTGTTTATAGTTTGCGTGTAGTTTACTGGCAAGATAACTGAGCTACGGAGGCAATTCATTTGGTGTAGGCGGAGCTTAGTGCCAATGATGTGTCAGCCTGGTGCATGCTCCGTACATAACACGCGTTTCTCCACTACCAAAGCGACGACTGGCTTGAAAGCAGTGCAGCATGAAGTTTCACGATAAAGCCTACATTTGAGATCAGTTGTATTTTCGTTGTAGTTCCCCTTTAAAGTGGCAGTGTAATACCCTGTTTACATGAGGACATGTAAGTGGGCCAGCCCGTGCTGGCTTGTTTTTTATGGTATGTGTAAACATGGGCTGAGTCGTGCCAAGCCATGCATGCTTGAATCGGTATTTCTAGCTGGGCCAGCCCAGGCTGTCTTGGGTCAGGTACATCATGTAAATGCATAGCATGCTGGAATACGAGTGGCACATGCTCATTTGGTACAGAATGGTGTTGAGTGAGACGTAAACTTTGTGTATGACTACCTTTTGCGAGAAGTAAATTGAAAAGAGCATGTGCCCAAGCAACGACAGCAAGAAAAAATCTCTTGAACTCTGTTGCTGCAACAGTCATCTGGCGATAGACCTGCATCTCGTATGAATAGTGCGACGCTTCATGTATGTCCTACGCGTTTCTTGATATGACTATTGTAAAGCTGTGAAGAAAAAGACGCGAGCAGCTTGACTTCTGTCTATTGCAAACGTGAGCTAGTGTGAGCTATGTCAATCTCTAGTAATTAACACACATTAATGACACTCTCATTAAAGCATTGGCTTGTTTCTACAGTGTGTTGTGTAAACGCAGGCTGGAATGCTGGGCTGGCACAGGCTGGCACGGATTGGCTTGGTTCGTTATGCGTCCTTGTGTAAACGGGGTATAAGTCTAGGTTTGAGTTGTCAAAGTGGTTAGGCAACTTGACGAGAGTCACGATTGCAAGAAATTTCTCAAGAAAATGTAAAACCTGTTATTAGCAAGACTAGGTAAGAGTTATTTCAGGGAGCAGGGACTAGTTGCAACTTTCGCAGTCAGTCATGGACGAGACTATGTGGCAAGGAAAATAGTTCGTCGGCCAACACCAGAAAGCGACAATTGGTGTAGCCCCCAAACCCGGGGAAGTTTCCGTAGTTGCAATTGTCAAATAGAAGCCATGCAAGTGCATTTGATTGTTTGCTGTCTTGGAATGGGGCCGTGTCTGAGTAACAAGAAGGATTATATTGACTGAGGCCACGCCCACGCAAATTTACAGCAACAGCGAACCGAGAGTAAGAGACAAACGTGGTCCCATGCATAAGGTCTATAGACATTAGCTATATCACACGAAGGCTTAAACCATTGCAGCTGTCTTTTCTAGAGCTGGAGGTAATGAAGTGCGGTTGCTAGATAGTATTTCTCACATTGCCAGTAGATTTGTTGATGAAAGAAAACTCCTACATGGTTGTTACACTTGTGCTGCTGCGTTTGACTGCCTTGCAACAGTAACGTGACTCTGAGCGTTCAGAAAGACAGTAAATACTGCACAAGTCGTGACAAACCCCCGGATGTGTGGCACGTACCTTGTAATACTAACTATCTAGACGTTAGTACAAGTGTACAATAATTAATATAAGACCATCAAAAGCAGGATGTAAGCGTTAATGACATAAAGTGTCTAAATTTACGGCTGTACTATATCGCTCAGAGTCATTTTTAGTCATTATTTAGTGGACTAATGATTTCATATAGAAACTACACTTAATTAATTTATAACCAATGAAATGTAAAGAGAGACCTACTCATCATATTCATCAGTAGAGTTCACATCTAAATTATCAGCTTCAAACGCATTTGCAGATGCTATAGTGGAAGCAGGCTGCAAAACTTCACGCGGATTAGGGTTTTTGCAATTGTCGCATTGGCACACATCTGTACTTGGCAAAAGCAGTGCTTAGAGCTGCACCCAGTTTTACAGCTGCAACTGATCAGTTTCAAAACGTCAACAGGTGCCGGTGGCTTTGTTGTCCATTCAATAGTTGGGGCACATGCAGTAGCAGACGTAACCAGTTCCGACTCCGGTACAGTTTGTGGATTTGCAAAGAATATTATGCGATTACAGAAATTCTTTTGTAGACGACGCTTCAGTTTGCTGATTTTGTAATTTGGAGTGTCAACACCTTCCTGCTTTAGAAAGTCTACACATGTTGACCTCAAGTCAGACATTCTTGCAAATAATCCTTCTTCATCTTCGCTAAGTATTGCTTCCTTGACTTCACCGGCACGAGTTTGAAACGCACGGTCATATGCTGTACTGTGTTGTGCATCTTCTAGAGAGATCTGAGAATCAAGCATGTTGGCTAATTTTTCTGGTGAGTGTAATTCCTGTAGCAAGATTCATAATAGTAAAGCTCCTTGACGATACCATCAGGCTGACACTGTCCTTGCTGCGCTTCCAATAAAATTCTTCTGTCTTTTCTGATTTTCTCTGCATTTGAAATAGCCGAACATGCAGAAAGGTAGTAACTCTGCTTAAAGACTGTCGTTTCCCTTGAACTTTTTTGTGCACTGTTCACAAAACAAACATAGTTTGATGTTGGTTGGGGAGACAAGTCTTCTGGTCCCACGAACGGTTGCAGTGCTGCCCATTGCTTAGTTAAGGTGCCTCTGGGTCCTCTGACTCTATTATTGAACTACTTTCAGAGATGCTAACATCTTGGCTGCGCTGAAGTTTGTCTAAAGCCTTTTGTTTGTGTATGCTTGGTAGCATTGTCTGTGTTAAGCTCCTGTCGGTTTCGATTTATCTGTGCAAGAATTCTGTAGAGCTGTAAAGACGTCGTCTAAGTGAATGCTTGCTGCATGTTGCAACGTTCTCCAACTGGTTTGTGTAAAAGCCGTAAGAGTACCGGTAACATCATACGAATATGGCACAGGCAGTGCTCAGAGTTAATTTTTGCTATCTTTGCTCTCTGCACAGACATCTGATGATATTCAAAACAAAATTGCGAAATGATTTTGAATTTGAGATCTGTCATGGTCAGCAGTAATGCAACAATAAATCTTTGACGTTCGGTTTGGTATATAACTGTTCAGTTGACAACTTTACCTCTGATACCGTTGAAAGCTGAGTTAATTAGAGCTGAGTAAGGACACTTAGTCGAAAGAAGACAACAAGTAGTTTGCTCACACCTAAACTAATGTAGGTAGGCGAAAGCTCTTACTTATATATTGCTAACTGGAAGTTCACCTAGACCACAGTCTGGAAGTGAATGTTTGTATGTTACTTTGAACTTTTAGCACTTAGATCTTCATCGACCAGCTATGATGACGACTTTCATTTAATCTGGAAGTGAATCTTCGTTTAGTGTACTTGTATTACTTTGAATTTCTAGCATCTATTTCAATCGTCACCGTCCAGTTATGATGACGTCTATCATCTAACTAAAACCACAATCTGGAAGTGAATCTTACATGTAGTGTCCTTGCAGTGAACTTTGAGCACTTAAATCTTTATTGTCAAGTGACGATTACGTCTTTCTACGTGTAGCAACCTTTTCCTTACATCATACACTCCACATAACATCGGCTAAAGAAACACTGTACTGTACCATAGACTTCGATCACGGTACCGGAAGTAGTCATTACGCCCCTGCATCACAATTCTTTACACAAGGTTACGCAAATTAACGCAGATCATCGTCTGTCTGGCGTGTTACTTGTTTCCCACACGTCCAGAAAATAATTTGGACTCTTTTGAAGCCAGCCAAATGACAAACCGACGAGGTTATGAGGCCAAGTGTCTGAGACCTGAGGTTGGGCAAGAGTACTACAGAAAGACCGTTGATTTACATTCATAGGAGAACAGCAGACACCGTTTCATAGTCCACAACAAGGTAGCTGTGCAGCGTTTTTATTCTACGTGATCCCTGCTTGCCTGGACATCTAGGCTTTTTGTTGGCAGCTTAATTTGCATTGGTATGGCTTTCTGTTTGCTTACAGTTTGTTCTACTGCTGCTGTAATAGAAGTTGAACTGCTAATGAGCAATCTGGTTTAGTTTAGGTCTCTAGCTAGGAAAGTTGACAGACGCACAACTCAAAAGGTTTTGTCATCGCGTGTCATGTGATCACGTGTGATATCATAAGCTATTGGGCTAATGCTGCAGCTAACATGTTCACAATGGATGATTTATGCCTCATTAGTTTGCATGGTGCGTTTTTACCCGTTTTGAGTGCTCTGCCGATGACAGAGTTAGCAAGGTCGCTGTACTGATGTCTGTGCCATGCCCCTAAATTTTGTTGATGTGCGGCTACCTAACGGCCCCGGTATGGAGAGGCAAACAAGTGCAGTTGGAGTTCTGTCATACTGCTTTTTCTTTTAGAGTTGTCAAAACTTCCCCGGGCTTGGGGGGCTACGCAATTTCTTAAAGAAGCGACTATTGGGGGGTTGGCCGACGGACTAAAAGGCGAGGAAGCAAGTTGAACAGACTGCAGCGTGTGGTACATGTGCTGGTGTCACAGGATATTTTGCACGACAGGATATCAGGCACAACCATTCCAAATTTTCAAGAAAATTGGGCACTGTCTCGAAGATCAACTATAACCTTAACGGTGCCCGCTCACGAATTCACGTGCGCACACAGACACACCCACATAACCTTGAAATCTTGCCTTTATCCACACATGTACCATTTACCAGTTTGAGATAGCTTGCTGTTGAATGACAAAGCGATTTCTCAATCTTTTTCTTGTTGCTGTCTGGACTTCAAGGCCATTATAGAATTATGCACGATAGATGAGCGATCCGCATTGTCGGCAGCGTCCAGCACCTCTCCTTGGCTACTCTCACATTCTGACTTTTGGATGTCATCACGATAGAGCACGATAATGCTCTGGTTTCCTCGCACTTCCGGGTCACGGGCAACAAGAAAATCGATTGAGAAAGTTCTTTGTCATTTAACGGCAAGCTATTTCAAAATTGTAAAAGGTGTGTAGATAAAGAACCTGACACACTTGTTGTTAGCTTTCTCAAAATGTCAACTACGAGGAGTGAAACTGCCGTGGCAGACAAGAACGCAATTTGCATTTCTCTTTGTACTAGGAATAAAGGCTGTATGTTATAGAACGTGGTGCACCCTAAGATGTTCGCTTGCTCTGCTTTGTTAGGACACAACTTGAAATCGTGGTATGTTTCAAGTTTATGTGGGTGTGTCTGCACGTGTGCGGTGAATCATGAGCAGGCAAAGGTAACTTTGAACCGTGACCCTAACTCTAAGCTTTTACCTTAAACCTGAAAGTCATGCCTGATCTCCTAGAAGATTTGGCGTGGCCATGTCCAATTTTTGATTTTCTGGGACATCGGTTAAAATTAGGATTCTGACTGGGAAAATTCACTTGTAATGACTTCTGCAAGTTCTCTGGCCGCCGAGATGCTAGCTTGTACTCATAGGAGGCAAGGGAGGCAGTGTGTTGCTGCAAGTTAGAAAACAGTAGACTACAGAGAAGCTGAGAGCTGAGAGCTGATAGAGAGCAGAGCCTCTGTTATCATTCTTAAGGCTGGTTCACAATATGCGATGGGGAGCAATCCGTTCCGTTCCTTTCTGTCAAACCACATCAAAGGCGTGCCGCTCGAGTCGTACAACAGACGGATTGCTTGACGGAACGTTGACTGATGGATAGAATCGATTCTGTTTTTGCTCTGTGGTCTGACAGCAAGTTGACAGACTGCAACAGGAACTGACGCAGACATGTCATTCAATCAGCAACACGTGAAATTGGCGCAGTTGGCACTCACAATTACAGTGCTAACACTGAACTTTTCCTCTTCCTTTTCACAGCTTTGTTGCAGCCGTGACACCACAACAGACACAAAAAAAGAAGCATTTTTTTTATTGCAGACATTTATTCCGATTTATCATGTGATGACAACATATTGCATACAGTGCAGAAGGAGGTGCTATTGTGAACACCGACGGACGGTGACGGTCTGTCACCAGCCAGCACTCTCCGTCGCATATTGTGAAGCACCCTTTAGTGAACAGATAGTGTCTATTCCACTTTATGATTGTGAAATGTTCTTGAAAGTTGCATTATGTTGCATTTGTTCCCATATTTTAATGCACAGTATGGTGCAGTTGTGGTGTTCTACAGTTTGTATTCTGCGGCCTCTTTATTTGACAACCAGTCTGGCTTCTCGTTTGTGGCCTGGTTGGTGCTGTTTGACCAGTTTCCGTATTCTGGGGAGTTTCTATTTCAAGTGAAGTGCCAAATTTTGGGATGGCTTTCAAATGTCCTCTTTCTCCTCACCTCCCCTTTTTCTGTTTTGATGACATAGGATTGTGGAGTGTGGCCTGGACCAACGATTGTCCCTTGAGCTGTCTCTATACCTGACGTTATCTAGACTTCCCTGTTGTTTTGTAGTTGGGGCAGGTCTTTAGCTCAGTGTCTGGAGTCAAAGTTCTTCTTCTGTTTACTTTTAAAAAGATTGTCTGCTTTGCAAAACTTCTTCAGATAATCCCAGTGTGGGGTGAGTTGTGCTGTCGACTGTGGCATCGTTGTTCTCAATCGTCTTCCCATGAGCAATTCTGAAGGACTGAGAGTGCACCAAGGCAGTGACGTGGATCTGTAAGCCAGTAGTGCGAGATGTGGGTCATCCGCCTTTGTCAGTAGCTGTTTGATGGATTTGACCATCCGCTCCACGAGTCCGTTGCTCTGCGGGTACCTAGGGCTACTGGTTATTATGACAAATCTATAAGCCATGGCGAACTCTTTGGTTTCCCGATCGGTATACTGAGGTTCGTTGTCACTCCTGAGGATATCAGGGATGCCGTGACGGGCAACAACAGATTTAAAGGCTTGAATTACTGCTAAGACTGGTGGACGTCAACTTGCTAAGTTCTGGATATCTTGAGAAGTAGTCAATGACAACAAGATAGTGAGCTCCCTTTAACTCCATCAAGTCCGTTCTCACAACTTGCCAAGGAAAATCTGGTAACTGAGAAGTCATGAGTGGTTCAGTTCCTTGTGGATTCTCTTTTGCACATGTGGGGCATTGTTGCGCCAACTGACATATCTGTTGGGTTATCCCCAGCCACTAGACGGAGTTGTTTGCTCTCTGTCTGCAACGAACTATACCCTGATGACCCTCATGAATTTTGGTCAAGACATTTTTTCTGAGTTCGTCCGGAATCACTACACTGTTGTTGTATAGCAGTAAGTCGTTGTGTACCGTCAGCAGCGATCCTACTCTCCAAAACGGGATTAGAGAAGTTTCCTCACGACATTTGTCGGGCCATTGTGACTGACAGTACTGCATCACTTGGGAACACTTGGCATTTCTAGCTTGTTCTTCTCGGTACATTTTGTAGTCTGTCCATTGTAGTTGGTAAATTAGCAACTACCTCATTGATGAAGGTCTCAACATCGTCCTGCAGAGAATCCTTTGTGACTTGTTCTGGTAGGGGTGTTCTTGACAACGTGTCAACTGAATAAAGCAGTTTCCCAGGTACATGTTCAATCGTGAAGTCCAATCTCGCCAAATGAAGTCGAAAGCGAACAATTCTTGGTGGTAACCTGTCCAAGTGCTTAGTGCTAAGCAAAGGAACTAAGGGATTGTGGTCGGTCTCGATATGAAATTTGCGACCAAGTATGTAATCTTGAAACTTATCACAAGCCCATGTTAATGACAGCTTCCTTTTAATTTGCGCATAGCGCTTCTCGGTATCTGTCATGGATCGTGATGCGTATGCTATCGGCTTCCATTTATCTCCGGCTTCTTGAAGAAGTACCGCACCTAGATCGTGTCATGACGTGTCAGCGGATACTTTCACCTTCTTCTGTGGATTGTACAGCTCCAGGACTGTAGGACGAGTCAATTCATCTTTGATTCTTGTGAATGCTTGCTCTTGTGGATGTTTCCGTAACCATGGGCATCTCGTACTCAACAGCTCTCTCAAAGGTTGGCTTATCTCTGAAAGATGCGGTGAAAATTTTCCCAATTGGTTTGCCATCTCCCATGAAGCGGCACAACTCAGATATGTTCTTGGGCTGTTCTAGGTTTTGGATTGCTTTCAGCCGTGCCGGATCCACTCTAAGACCTTTGCTGCAATCGATAATGTGACCAAGAAATTTGACGGTGTGTACCCCAAACTCACATTTGGTCTTATTTAGAGTGCTCCTGCTGTTTGCAGTCGTAAGTCCGAAGTCAGTTGGTCGTCGTGTTTCATTTGACTTGTTCCGAATATGAGGACATCGTCCATGTGACATAATACTCCAGGTAGTCCCGAAAGAATCTTGCTCATTCACCGTTGGAAAAGCTCAGGCGCACTAGCGATGCCGAATGGTAACTTGTTGAAGCAGTACCATCCGTGAGGGGTGACAAAGGTAGTCAGTAGCCTAGATTCCATCTCTAGAGGTATCTGCCAAAACCCAGTATTAGCATCGATTTTGCTAAACGTTGTGGCTCTCGCCAATTGAGCAAGTGTGTCGTCCACTTTGGGTATGGGGTAAATCTCTCGTAGTACATTCTCATTGAGGGGTTTCATATTCACACAAATCCTGACGTCTCCTGTCTTTTTCCTGACTACAACCATACCAGCGCACCATTCTGTAGGGTCTTCCACTTGTGAGATGACACCAATCTTTTTCATTCAATATAGCTCTTCTTTGACTTGTTGTCTGAGAGAAATTGGCACATTCCTGGGTGTTTACAGCGCATAGGGCTTGGCCCCCTCTCTAAGCTTGATTTCGTATGGATCACCAAGATTACCCAGTCCCTGAAAAACTTTGGGAAATCGGTCTGGTATGGTGGTTGCTTGGATCTTGTGGACAAGTTGTAACGATGTGATAGCCGGTTACCCTAGCAAATTGGTTTTCAATCCCTGGACAACGAAGATAGTCTCCTCTGATGTCTTGTTATTCACTGATAGTGTACTTGTGAATTGTCCTAATGTCCGGAGAGCTGTAGATGTTGGTCCATACAAGGCTTTGGACGGTTTCTGCAACTTTGGCATTTCTAGCATTCTATGTGCCTCTTCTGTGATCACTGTCACCTCCGCCCCCGTATCTAACTTGAATGTTAACTGTTTGCCTCCTACTGAAATTTTAGCAGACCATGTGATCCTTTTGGATGCATTCACTGGAAATACATAGGCCCCATCTCGACTCTCACTGTCTACAGTTGCGATTGTCTTTGAGAAACATTGAGCTTCAAAGTGACCCTTTCGGTTACACTTTGAACACATGGCTTGTCGTGCTGGACA
Organism: Corticium candelabrum; assembly: GCF_963422355.1. Classification (NCBI taxonomy): domain Eukaryota; kingdom Metazoa; phylum Porifera; class Homoscleromorpha; order Homosclerophorida; family Plakinidae; genus Corticium; species Corticium candelabrum. Next base: position 499,126 of record NC_085098.1, on the reverse strand, counting down.
GTGGGCTTCTTTAGCATGATATCTTTCACAGCGCTTACATTGGTGTCTCGCAGGTGGGGTTGCCGACTTTGACCGTCCCCCGCCAGACTGGTGTCTGCTTGCTTGCGATTTGCCACCTGTGGTGCCGCTTTGAGCGCTGTTTTGCACTTGCTCTATGACGATTGGATGATCCTTGGTGCCGTCACCTTGCAGATGTTTATGGTGGTGTTTCACGGCTTCTGTCTTGTAGATCGTTTGACCTTCTCCAACGTAAGCTCAGCGTCACACTGTAGATGTTCTGATAGCGCCTGGTCTCTTATGTCGACGATAATTCTGTCCCTCTGCATTTCATGTCGCAAATCTCTGTATTTGCTTGTCTCGACCAGTTCGTACAAAGCGGTGATACACTGCTCGATAGACTCTCCCTCTAACTGATTCTGGTGATTGAAGCGCGCTCTCTCATAGATCACGTTGCGACGTATGCAGAAATTTTTTGGGATTTGACGATCACCTCATCGTACTTCTTTTGTTGTCTTGTGTGATGTTGGTGGAAGTTAGGACTCCCTCTGCATCCTCTCCCATGCAGTAGAGTAATGGGGACACTTGACATACTTTGTCTGCGTCTGCCAGGCCTGAAGCGATTTGAAACTGTGTGAATCTTCTCTTCCACCTCAGCTAGTCGTCTGGCTGCCGAAAGTTGAAATGACGTGGTGGTTTAAGTCATATGAGTCCCACCCCTGTCGCCATGTGGTGTTATACAGTTTGTATTTACTCTACTCAACACACTAGAACTCAACACACTACGAAGGCATACTACGAAGATACAATAGTTACGCATGCGTGTTACTATGCTATTAATAGAGTCACTCCACAGCAGTCTCACTACAGTGCTTGGCAAACGTCTGTTTTAATAGATATGTTTTAGACCTAAAGTTTTAGTTGATGTTTTCCTAGGTTTGCTTTTCCCCAAACTTGTCAGCAATTCGGGATTCAATGGACCAAATTGTGTGTACTAAATGCAGGCCTTTGTTAGCTTTCATAATTCATATAATTAAAATACACAGATATAGATATTTTTGTATTACAGGATGGGTGGGTAGGTAGGAATAAATACAAACATTTAGCTACATTGTGCAGATTGAAAAACTTTTGACGGATCATATAAAGAATGCGCACCACCGCTCTAAAACGCGCCAAATAGGTGGTGCAAAGCGTGCTCAGCCACGTGTTGATTCTATTAATATAAAATACCCGTATACTCTCTTTATCAGTCACGATTTAGGGTCTGTCCCACCATTAACGTTGCAGGTGGCACAATAAATGCAGGTTGCTTACATAAACCAACAGAACAGGAGTGGCTACGGCTAATTTGCAGAGAGTAGCCATCTGTTCTTGCGTACGCTGGTTACCTGTCTTGTTCGCGGGAAAATTATGGCGGCTGCTGATATTTACGCAAGAGTGCATGAAGTTTGCTTTGGTCCTGATCCACAGCGTGATGTCATCGATTTCATGCAGCGTCGAGGACTTATTTCAAGGCAAGAGCAATGCAACAACTGTCATGGTGTGGCCATGGCATTAAAATCGTTTAAAAGATGCAAGGACGGTTATATTTAGAAAAAACTGCAGAATGCAACGGTAATTTTTAAGTTTGCAAGATGTGGTACCCTAAAAACATTACATTACTATAAACAGAAATTCTTATCTAATATAGTTCAGTTCAACGTGTGTCATTTTTTCAACAATCAAATGTTCCTTTGACAACTTGGTTACTTGTAATCTACCACTGGTGTTTTGAGACACCTGTGTCTCAAATGAAGGATGTTTGTAAAGTATCTGTAGTCACTGGCATCCAGATGTACCAGTACCTAAGAGACGTGTGCTCGTGGAAACTCCAACAAAATGTTATTAGACTTGGTGGCATTGGTCCAGTTCAGTCCAACGTTGTTGAAATAGACGAATCCTGTTTTTCCCACAAACCGAAGGTAATTGCATTGAACATTACACTGTTGACTGTTAAGAGTTATCCTGTGAAATTATACAGCATCACAGAGGAAGAGCACCACGTGACATGGAAATAGTTCTAAGAAGAGATGCTGTGACACTTTTACCGATCTTAGCACAACACGTACTGCCTGGCACAATAGTACATTCTGACGAATGGAGAGCGTACAATCGGATTAACACACTCTCCCTGGTGGCAGCTCACAGGACAGTTAACCACTCTTTAAATTTTGTGGACCCTGGCACTGGAGTACACACTCAACATATTGAATCATATTGGAATCGAGTGAAAACAAAACTGAAAAAATGAAAGGGTGCCATCGCCATATGCTGCCGTCATATTTGGATCAATTCATGTGGCGGGAGCGCCATGGCGTAACTCACGCAGCAGCCTTTGCCGCCATCACGTTGGATATCAGCCAGTGGTATCCAGTACCCTAGCTAGGTGTCTCTCAACTTCTTCTAGCGTTGCATTTAAACCTAAACAGTTGTGTTGTAATAGTAAGTTCAACTTGTCTTACAACAGTAGTAGGTAATTACGTAAAAAGCTGACAAACCTTGTTTTTTTTGCAAATGTGTAGTTACCCGGATGGGATTAATATTAATTGATAGAGGGTTGGGTTGCAGCTTCGTTGTAGTTGAAAGAAAGCCTAGACGCTGCATGAAATCGATGACATCACAGTGTGGATCGGGACCAAAGCAGACTTCAGGCACTCTTACGTAAATATCAGCAGCCAACATAATTTTCCCGCGAACAAGGCAGGTAACTAGCGTACGCAAGAACGGAAGTCTACTTCTTGCAACTTAGCCGTAGCCACTCCTGTTCTGTTGGTTTATGTAAGCAACCTGCATTTATTGCGCCACCTGCAACGTTAATGGTGGGACAAAACCTAAATCGTGACTGATAAAGAGAGTATACGGGTATTTTATATTAATAGAATCAACACGTGGCTGAGCACGCTTTGCACCACCTATTTGGCGCGTTTTAGAGCGGTGGTGCGCATTCTTTATATGATCCCTTTTGACATTTGGAGACGGGCCCATTGATAGGTACAATAGATCAAGGTATTCTGATTCCCACTAATCACAATGGAAGCGTGACATTAATCTGTTAGTGAGCAGACCTTGCCTGAGTGCTTTCATGTATTGATCAATGAACAGCAATGAATTTGCAGAGATTAGTGTCTTTTTCATTAGCTTTTGTTTATATGATCACTAATGCCAAATGATGATTTACTTGCTTTAAAAGGGTAACTGCAACGCAAAAGAATAAAAAATTCTTTTATGTTGGAAATCGGTAGTTCTAGTTGCATACATGACAGGAAAAATAGTTTTAGATTTTTAAGTTAAGTCTTCGCTGAGAAATAGCACGTCAAAGTTGCTTCCGTTCTTCAAGTTCTAGTAACAGGCGTGGTTTAGTATACATGTCATAGAGGAGACATGCGTGTGCGTCAGTATAGTCATAGGGCCTGTAATAATGACTACATCTTCACATCCAAGGCAACCCTACTATGGAGAGACGACGACAGCGACACTTATTTTTCTGAAGAGCCTTCCAGAGGTTTAAGTGATGATAACGTTTCGTCATCACATGAATCACAGTTGAAGAAGATCTGCTGGGAGCCATTAGGCCATACAGGTTTGAGCGCAGTGACGGTGTCTCTGAATCTTTGAGATTGCCTGCTGCCTTGGAAGCGGATGAGGAAGAGGACAAGCCACCTGATAGCCTGTCACCATCGTAAGTAGAAGAAGTAGCAAACGCAATCGATGCACATTCGGGTAAGTAAACAACCATCACACAGGTGTAGCTGCGGTTATTGTGAGATGATATACGTACTCATGAGGAGTGTGTGTGCTGTCAAAATGTATTTGAGGTTGTCTCAAGTAATGACGGGATAATAGTGTTGAATAGCGACAATAATGACACAATGTACTGGTGAGTTCACCTAGAGCTAATGCTGTGGGAAAGAGAACAAAAAAGATTTGACGTACGTGCATTGAATTCACGTTGACACAAGGTTTGACTTCACTGTACAGTATACTGTAATGCATACGACTGCATTCACTACACATGGTGATCGAGCATTTATACGCAGGTCAAGCCATCAAGAGTCTGACCTCTTCTAGTCATTTGCAGTAGTTTTAGTTCTGCACAAGATTCTTCCTTTTCATTTTCCTGCTTCTCAAATGCGGCTTCTTGCTGCAACCTTGAAGTGTGGAGGCAGGTAGATGGAAAATGGTGGCCTTAATTTCGCTTTTCTACAACCCAGACCAAGCTCTTGAATAGACCTAGCTGTATCTCAAAGTAATCAAGCTCAAAGTGGCTACTTCAGACTCCTGTCCACTCAGTAGGATGCGTTGTACTCGGTTGTAGTTGCCTGGACGACACAAATTCTTTGCAATTGTCCTCCTTGTTTGCGATTCCCACTCTTTTCTTAGCTTGAAGATCTTTGGAAATCGAAGCACGCTTGCATATGACTTGTGCGAATTGGTGCATCCTGCAGCCATGCAACACCGAACCATTCTTTCGCCACCGATTCCTTTGTTTACAATACACGCTAGTGTGGAGTCTTCCCTATGTGACGTGTATGCTACACTACGCCCACTACCGGAACTTGAATAACTGGAAGCAACTTTGACCTGCTATTTCTCAGCAAATACTTAACTTAAAAAACCTAAAACTATTTTCTTGTCATGTATGCAACTAGAACTATCAATTTCCGCCGATGTAATGAGTATTTGTAGATATTCTCATTTTGGGTTTTTACCACAGCACAATTGGAAAATTTGGCAGTGCTTATTGAGTGGGAAGACGTAACTTTGACACATCAAAGATTTACGTCTTTCTGCTGATTTTGGAATTGCAGAGCAGATGCACACCGCTTTATCACCACCTTATTTGTGTTGTGTGCATACCATATTTTCTGGTTACGTGGTTAGATGCAGTTAGTTATGATAAAAATATGGTTGTGAACAAAGATGCCTACATTTTGGCAGTTGCATAAACCAGATACTCATTTTACTTTTATGGCTATGGTTGATATGAGTCTTTATTGCAGGTGCAGAAGGAGTCATCAAGTTTGATCAGTCGTGTCATGGCCACAAAGGTTGAAATTGATAATTTATGTAATGCTGGTGTGATTTGCTTAAAATACCGTATTAACAGAGGAGTCCAACACAACAACAAAAGCGTTCTTCTTTATCAACCGACGAGTTAGATAAACAGCGACGTCAGATCCTTGTAACAAACTTTCCAAGCTCAAGCATGGATGATCTCGTTGATCATTTTGTTGTAAATTACTTGTCTATTTACTAATGCAGCTTGTAAGACACTGTTGGTTTGTTATACTTTTAGGAGTTTGCTCCAGTTGAGCATGCTGAACAAGTCGGAGAAAACAGTAATTCCATTGTTGTAACATTTCGCAACAGGGTGGATTCTGAGATAGTGAGTGACATTTATTGGTTGGTAATAAAGGCTATTTGCTACTTATTAAATTTAGTTATTCAAGCGTCTGTGGTGTGTTGTGTCAAGCAACATTTTCTAATGCACTCACATTCAGGAAGAGTGTATTCTGTAAATGTTAAAGCCTATCAGAGAGGTGTTTATTTAGAATAGGTTTGCTGATGAGCCATGATGTCTGTCTGACAAGTGGTTTGGTATGACTAGATCTTCTGTTTCTTGCATTTTTGATATTTCAGTTTACATCTTATAACATTGTGAACTATATGTGATCAGTCATTAAGATGTAAACTAGCAGATTCTAACTTGTGACAATAGTGGGTATGTGGTGCTTAAGTGTAAATGGCACTAACTACTGGTCAGCCACAAGAAACAGCTAGCAATTTGGCATTATTGAGCACACTAAATTCTTGTTGCACATTAGTACACATTTTGCATGCACACGTATGCATGCGCGCGCGCGCACGCACACACACACACACACACACACACACACACACCTGGAACCTGGAATTCTGCCAATACTCACTATGGGCTTCGGCATCGCAGAAGAGCTTTCCGCCAGGAAGTGCGGTCATTTGCTTGTGACAGGTCATTATCCAATGATACCAGGTCTCGTTGTATGGTATCAACCCATCTGCTCTTTGGACCATGCAGAACGTTTCATATTATGTAACTTGCTTCTCAACAACAACTTTTGTGGACGAGAGACGTTCATCCGTTCTAGCCTTGTCCAGAGTCTCACGCATAATTCTGTCCATAAACAAATTGAACAGGATTGGAGACAACACACACCCTCTTGACAGACACCTGTGGTTACTTCGAACCGTGATGAGATTTCCCCTATTTTGTACAACACAACCTGTACCATCATCCAGGTCAACAATCAATCTAACCACTTCATCTTCTATACCAGAATGTTTGAGAATGTTAGTGAGAGCGTGTCTTGGTACAGAGTCAAGTGCTTTTGAGAGGTCAACAAGATGAATATGTAAGTTGGATCTGTGCACTACAGCCTTCTCTATGACTTGTTGTAGTACCCAAATCTGATCAATTGTCCCCTTTTGAGGTCAAAAACCTTATTGATCTTCCAATAGCGAAGGTTCTATCACTGGTCTTAGCCGACGTAACAAAACATTGGCAAGGACTTTCCCAGGAATACGGACTAATGATATCCCACGATAGTTATCACGTACCAGACGATCATTCTTTTTTAATAATGGGATCAGAACCGAATCTTCCCATTCTTGAGGAACTTCACCAGTCTTCCAGATCAAATGAATAATCTCAATTGGCCAGTCAAAAAGTTCAGGTGGTCCAGCTTGAGAAACTCTGCTGCTATTCCTTCCTGACCAGTTGCCGTATAATTTTTCAACTTTCTAATGGCCTCTATAATTTCTTCATAATTGAGTGGAGTGCCAGGAACTGAGCAAGGAGAAACATTAGTGTCCAAGGTCACTGGAAGTGTCACATTCAACACTGACTCAGTGGCGTTGCCATGCCCATGAGGTAATTGATCTTCAGTTGTCAACAGTTTGTGACCAAGTTCATCTAAGATCACAGCAGGGGCTGCACCGACATCTTATCAAACTTCCTGAGTTTCTTAAAGAAATTGCCATGTTTGTGTTGTTTACAATCACTTTCTAAGTTTCTCATTTCCCAATGCAGCCACTCCTGCTTGTCTTTTCTTACAGCATTTTTTACCATTCTTTGCAATTCATATTGAGCAAGTGATTCTTGTTTATCCTGAGAACGCATTCAATGGATGTGAACAACATGCTTCTTATCAATCAGATCCAAAGTTTGCTCAGAAATCCAATTGTTCTTTGCCCTTCTTGGTGCTACAAGATCTTCTCTTGCTGAATCTGTAACTGCTTTGCTAAATTCAGACCATCTGTCTTCGACAGTGTCACTAGATCTTTGTAAGACTTTGGCAACTATACTAGTTTTGTACTCACCTAAGACTTTCGGGTCTCCCTGGACATCCCTCCTTACACTATTTGCTTATTTGGTCATTTTTGACTTTTACAGTTTCAATACCAGCTTGCTGACAACTAACTTGTGATCACTTTCAAAATCAGGGGTTTGTTTTACTGTGCAGTCATAAACCATAGACCTCATACAATGTTTGACCGAAATGAAATCTTTCACACTTAGTTGCAACTGACCATTGGGAGAATACCAGGTGGCAGTATGGATGTGTTTGTGCTGAAAGAGAGTGTTTGTAACTACCAACCCATAAGCATCAGCAAAGTTCAGCAGTCTCATTCCATTGTCACTGTTGTTTTAGCTAACCCAAAGGCGCCTGTTACTGGAGATCGCTTTTGCCCAATTCTGGCATTGAAATCCCCCAAAACAATCACCATAGAGCCTGTCTTTTGCATGGCCAAATCTAACTGTTGATAGTATAGGTCTTTCACTCTCGCTTTGTTCTGTTGGAGCATAGCCAACTACAATGCTTAAGACACCTCTATCTGTCATAAGGTCCACACGCATAACTCTATCCGAAATTGGGTGAAAACACTTTACTGGTTTCGCGACATCACGTTGCATAATCAAACCAACACCTCTTGCAGCAATGTCAGCCGTTCCAGAAATATACAGATTGTAACCAGACTGGTTGTTTAACTCCATACAGTCACAACCAAGCAGGTGAGTTTCAGTAATAGCACATAAAGGAATTCGAGCTGCGGCTAACTCTTGGGCAAGGAGATTGGGTCGAGCAACACCTTGTAGTGTCCTAACATTTCATAGACCAATCCTTAAACTTTGGTTTCTCTTTCAGAACTTGTTTGTGACATTCTTCCGTTTATGACAAAAACAAGAGATATGAACTACATTTACTGAATGCTGCTGAGATGACGAAGTTGGCACGCAGTTTTTCACGGCAATATTTAGAGAGTTGTGAAATCGTCTCAGATGGTTTCTCATTTTCTCATAGAGTTGGCTGATGATAACTCACTTTAACAGCCAGCTACTGGACATTGCATAGGTTGACCATTAGTTGACATTTTTGTAGGATGTACTGACTTCTGAGTAGTTGTTGAGTTGTCATGATCAGTCAGAGGTTTCATGACAACCCCTTCCCGCGCACACAACCGCTTGATCCCCGGGTTGTCTCTAGATCTTCGGAGTCCAGTCCTATTGTTGGTGTGACTGGCTCTTTTCCCAGTGTCACCCCTATTTCTGTCCACACACAGGGTAATGTGCTCAGTTCTGTGACTAGTAGCATATACAGTTCAGATGACCAACTTGCTGGGCTAGCGCGTCGTAGCCTCACACCATCCTCAGTTTGCCAAGGCTGAAGTTGGCCAGGGAACTACCGGAAATACTAGGTCACATGGGTACCCTTTTGGAGGGTTCAGTGAGAGGACACCACACACACACACACACACACATGCACGCACACACACACGCACGCACGCACACGCACACACACACACACACACACACACACACACACACACACACACACACACACACACACACACACACACAGATTGGGACTTTGATTACCAAGGAGCTTAGAAATTATAAAAGTTGTTGCATGTCGAACATTATTTCATGAACATGCTGCTGGTACCCATGCAAGTACCGTATTTCTTAGAATAGTGGCCACGGCCTTTATTTTTTAACATGGTTATGGAACTGCGGTCTCTAAACGAGGGTGGCTTTTATTCGAGGGCGGACTCTTATTTTTAAGTCTCCACTTCACACCGTGACACATTGGTACTTGAACATCACATTTCTTTCTGTTGACATAATTGGACACTTTTAAAGGTGCCAACACGGCAGGTTTAGCTGTAAATGCCACGACTATATGTTATCGGCATGCCTCGGGACACACATCTGCATAGAACCACGTGGAAAGTACTCTGAACTAGTTGATAGACAAGTGCGGGTAATAGGATGAGATTGCCGCGGAAGCGTCAAAAGCAGGTGATATGGGCATGGTCAATAACTGTACAGACTAGTGCGTCCACAATTCGAGGGCGGCCTCTGTTATCAACAAGTTTCTTCAGCTTTGTTTCTAAATGAGGGTGGCTTCTGTTCGAGGTCGTCCACTATTTGAAGAAATAGGGTATATGGCCAAGCGCCATGTGAATTGTCACCTCCAGCTCTTTAGTTCTCTGCCTAGTGCATGGAAGGCACACCTCAATTTGTCTGTGTCTGTGTGTGTGTGTGTGTGTGTGTGTGTGTGTGTGTGTGTGTGTGTGTGTGTGCACGTGTACATAACACTTAAATTAAGGGTCATTTGCATTTTTATGTGGAAATCTTCTAATCTTTGATGGGAAGAACAAACCTTTATACTAAGTAGTGTTGGCAAATGCTGGCTATCGTCATATAGTAAAGATTTTCTTGGTGGCATGTGTCAGCAAGCAACATTATTTTGTGTTATAACCAAATTTGGAGAAGAGGGAGGGCTTAACGTTGACTAGTCAGTTAAATAACTGAATGCCTGTTACCAGTCATGTGTATAGCCTAAAACCCATTCCCAAATAGGAGAATACGTGGGGAAAATCCGTATCTCAAAGCGGACGTTCTAGCGTGTTGATTCCAACATTACTAGAAAGCTCACAAGGAGGAGGTTCCAGATCAGTTAATGAATATGGTGATTGGTTCTTTATTATGACACAGTTAGTAACTTCCTGTATAACACTTGCTTGGCCCTGCCCTACTCTCTTATTTACACCAGGTTTCAGGTAACTTCAAAGTCACCGCTATAACACCCACTACTTGAAAGCTGACACTGGCGTACTTTGACCTATCTATTGATAAGTAAAACAGTTGTAGCTAGCAAGCTTATGTAGCTGAACCATTGGTTGAACCTTTGAATCTAAGTTCATAGCTAAACGTTTCTATACTGGAACTGTTTATTCCCCTAGCAGTAATTTACTACGCCCATCTCTGCTTGTCAATTCCTTATCTATTAACTGCAGTTCTCACGTATTCTCCTATTCAGGAACGGACTTTAGTTGGATGTATATTAGCTTTGGTTATAGTTGTTGTAGTTGCAGTACAGTTGTGTTGAGTTATATGCAAACTGTTTCTCTATTGCATTGCTTTGCTTGGCGTGTGTCACTTTACTATTTTTCAAAATGACTCATGACAATGGAGGGCACAGGCGGGAAAGGAAGAAGAGGTAGATGGAAGATGGAGCCCCTGATTGAACTAGGTGAAAAAAGTGACTGCGAGGAAGCGTGTTGGTCATACTGAGCAGCAGTTGATTGAACGAGAAGACGAACATAGAGCGAGAGTTGAGGATGTTGGAGTTAGAAATCAAGAAGCAGCCCACAAGCATGAGTTGGAAATGTAAAGGATAAAAATGGAAGCTGCTGTCGTAGGGGCAAAATTAGATGAGCCAGAACTTGGAACCAGACGATGTACAGGCAAGTTTCCTAAGTTACTCCCATTTCAAGACGATAGTGACAAAATGGACAGCTACTTTCAGTGATTTGAACGGTTCATGACCATTTCGTCCATTCCATTTTCAATTCCGAGCAACAATTAATTATTGAATTAGAAATTAAAATAGCTTAGAAGTTGCTTGCAATTTCAATATTCAATTCTATTAAAAATTAAAAATTGACTGATTGATAGACTATAATTTTTTGCGGATTAAAATAAATATTGAAAAATACTTAATTTTTATCCAATTTTCATTTTTAGTGCAATGGAATATTGAAATTGCAAGCATGTTAGTTCAATTTGCAATGTTAATTCAATATTCAATTTGGTTTAAAAATTGAATGTCAAATTTTGAATTTGCGTGTCCTATTCGTCCATTCCATTTTTAATTTTTGAGGCAAGTTGAAAATTGAATTGAAAATTAAAAATTGACTAACGTTGCTTGTCATTTCAATATTCATTTACTTTGCAAATAGATTCAATTTTCCCATCCGTCCAATTTTCATAAATGAATATTAAAATCTAGCCTCTGGATGCAATTTTCTTTCTTCATACTAAATGTAAAAGAAAGTTACCCACTGTTGCTAATGCGAGCCATATCTCATAAACGGCATAATGACACCGTGCAGGCGGTCACCGGTGACTTCAATATCCAATTCTATTGAAAGACGAAAGTTGTGTCTAGCTTAGCCACGCCCAGCCATGCCTCTGGCACACATGCAATGTAATTTAATTTAAGAGATGCACGAGAAAGCCTCGAAAGGCACATGACCAACCTCTCACAACAAATCAGTAAGCACTTGCACCCGGCTCTCGTCAACCGTCACGCCCAAGCACGAGACCTTCCTTGCCGCGACAAGGGAAGCCCGTTGCATGGAGGCACTCTTACAGCATCTATAGTCAATGAGATCAACTTCTAGCCTGCATCGGAAAGTTGACGCCTAGTCAATTTGGAAGACTCCCAGCAGCTATCTAGAGTCAACATTGCGTTGATCATTATAGACCACGCCTCTAAACGTGACGGTGAAGCTCAGCAGATAGAACCTTACGATAATGACAGGTCGTGCACTCTTTCCACTCTCCATCTCCATGGACAAAGATTTTGTTCGCAAGCGAGTTGAAGAGGAAGCTACTTATGCTGTCATCAGTGAAGAATTTAATACAGACGGTGTTTCCAGGACTTTGGGGACTCTAGCTATAGAATAGCGAACGATCTGTTCTAAGTTTCTGTACAGTCAGAGAACAACGTCGACTTATGTCTCTGCCTGTACAGAAACATCGAACAGATGGTTCCCCAAGTCCCCGAAGTCCTTGAAACATCGCCTGTAATTCTTCACTGATGACAGCATGAGTAGCTCCCTCTTCGACTTGCTTGCGAACAAAATCTTTGTCCATGGAGGTGGAGACTGCACGATCTGCCATTATCGTGAGATTGTAGCTGCTGAGGCTTCACCATCACATGTTTTGAGGCGTGGTCCATAATGACCAACGCAATGTTGACTCTAGATAGTTGCTTGGAGTCTTTCCAAATCGACTAAGCGTCAACTTCCCATTACAGGCTAGACGTTGATCTCGTTGACTATAGATGTCATAAGCGTGCCTCCATGCAACGGGCTTTCCTTGTCGCAGGAAGGAATATCTTGTGGTTGGGCGTGAAGGTTGACGAGAGCCAGGTGCAAGTGCTTACCGATTTATTGTGAGAGGTCGGTTGCGTGTCTTTCGAGGCTTTCTCGTGCATCTCTTAATTGCATTACATTGCATGCGTGGCTGGGCGTGGCTAAGCTAGACACAACTTTTGTCTTTCAATAGAATTGAATATTGAAGTCACCGGCGACCGCCTGCACGGTGTCATTATGCTGTTTATGAGATATGGCTTGTGCTAGCAACTGTGGGTAACTTTCTATTTACATTTGGTACGGAGAAAGAAAATTGCATGTAGAGGCTAGATTTCAATATTCATAATTTACAAATACGACGGATGGAAAGATGGACTCTATTTGCAAAGTAAATGAATATTGAAATAACAATTGGTCTTCAATCAATTTCTATTTTCAATGTAATGGAATATTGTAAGAGCAAGCAATGGTAGTCAATTTTTAATTTTCAATTCAATTTTCAACTTTTCTCAAAAATTAAAAATGGAATGGACGAATTGGACATGCAAATTCAAAATTTGACATTCAATTTTTAAACCAAATTGAATATTGAATTTAACATTGAAAATTAAACTCATGTGCTTGCAATTTCAATATTGCATTGAAAATGAAAATAGGTTAAAAATTAAGTGTGTTTTCAATATTCATTTTAATCCGTAAATAATTATATTATCGATCGGTCAATTTTTAATTTTTAATAGAATTGAATATTGAAATTGCAAGCAACTTCTAGGCTATTTTCAATTTCTAATTCAATATTCAATTGTTGCTTGGAATTGAAAATGGAATGGACGAAATGGTCACGCACCCATGAGGAGCAATTCCTGGCATGATTCCGAATGGGCAACCGCACTTAGTGCATTGGTTACAGGAAAAGCCTAATACGTTTACTCTAGAATGCCAGACGAAATTGCTGCAAATTACGAGTTATTGAAAGAACCTCTACTCAAGCAATACAACCTGACGACTGATGGATGTCGTATTTCACAAGAGTCGTCTCCAGCGTTACGAAATCCTGAGCAGTTATTACAAAGGGAATTCCTTGGCTCAAGGACTTGGCACAAGCAGCAGAGGGATTTTGATGGCACACAATTGAAAATTCTATTCCACACCAGTGTCATACCAATCTTCTTGCATCACCAGCAACAGCTGATTCTGACAACACCCAATCTTGCGAGAAGATCTCAAGAAGTTTTGACACAGAGTCTGAGAATGTAAGTCCAGAGTTAAGAGACGATGTTATATATATTTGATAAGTTAGGTCATGAGGCAAGGGAGTGTTGTTTCATTGACTTGAAATAACTGACGACACCAACCAATGTGCAAAGCAGTGGGAGAGGATAAATCTAAGGAAAAAGCCTTTGCAGCAAGGAAGAGGAATCAGCAATCTAAGAGTGTTCAGTGCTAGTTGTCTTTGTTTGTTCTTAGAGTTAGAAAGCATAATCAACCTGCTACTGATGTAGCCACCATGACTAGGGCCCAACCAAAGTCAAGAGGCAAGACCACCCAGTTGAGCTTGCAGTTGACAAGGAAAAATTTAGAAACCTACAAAATAAAGATTGTACACATGAGAGATACAAATGAACTGAAGAGATTGCCATAGTCAAAGGAAACAGGTACTGACGTACCGAGTCAGGGATTGCATTCTCTATAGATCGTCCACACACCTAAGAGTCTACAAAGAATGACTGGTGAGACAAGTTGTGGTTCCCAATCTGTTACATTATCAAGTGATGAAACTGGCTCATGAGTCTAATTTTTGGTAGTCATATGAGTTTGAGGAAGACTACTGACAAAGTCTGTAGCAATTTATTACTGGCCTGGAGTTTGAGAAGATGTAACTCAATATTGTAAGTTCTGCGATATATATCTGCTGGTGAACGAGACGTACCATAGAAAGGAGACATGTATGAATACATTGTATACAAGGTGAATGCATTGCTTCAGAGGAAAAGGATACGGAGAACATTGACAGTTGCTTACATGAGAACCGTGACTCAAGAGTAGAAGTTGAATTCTTACTTCTTGAAGTTCCTCTTGAGGAGGAGTGGTGTCACATGTCAGTGAACAACATTAATTTGGGTTACAAATTATCACTTATTTGGAGAAGAGGGGCTTAACATTTACTGGTCAGTTAAGTGATCGAATGTTGGTTACTTGTTATGTATATAGCCTAGTTAGATGTACAGTATATTATCTGTACTTCTAGTTGAAGTTGCAGTGGAGTTGCGATGAGTTATATGCAAACTCTTTTATCTATTTTATCACTTTTGCTGGGTGGGTCTACCATTCTTCAAAACAACCTGTGACATTCAGGAAGGACCACTAACAAACAGACCACAGTGGTTGTCGTTTGTTCACAAGTATGCAAAGCAGTACTGGATCATCAGAGAAGAAAGATCCTTCTTTGTTGTGCATCAACTAGAGAAAATGGACGCAAATTATTTGTTCCACACCACTGTCAGCACACTGCAGTTATAACAGTGTTCAACACGAATTGTATATAGAAGATTGAGAGTACAAGTGACAGAAGAACCAACATGTTGACCCAAATAGGAGGAAATCATAGGTTGCCTTATGTCTACCACTAATGGCATAGGATTTGACGATTCCACTATCTCTTTCAACATTACTACAATGTGGCATTAGTTGGAAGTCTATGCACTGTGCCTTACATACTAATGCCTCACTGCACCAAGCAAAAGTTTCACCCTTGAGTCACTGCCTTGCATGTCATTAACAGAATGGCATCATCAACCATGCAGTCCTGCTCTGTCCTAAATGGAAAGAAGTCTTGAGTCAAGCATTGTGCCTTAGATAAGAATTCCCTGCACATCACGCTACCGACTCTCTATCATCCACTCGACCTTCTACAAGCATCTGAGCACATGACAATCTATTTTGCTCTTCTAATAATAACATACTGGCACAAATCAACGTCATTAATCTGGAAACTCTTGACTTCATTTAGATGTATTTCTGCATATAGAACAGAAATACATAGAACACCGGTAGCGACAGAAAAAAATGAATGTATTGCAATATTTCATGGTTTTTGAAAGTTGAAACATACTGATATTGTGGTGTTTTGTTTTAAAGGGCTACTGCAGTGCAAAATCAAAAATTAGTAGTATGTGCCGTTTCTGATCCACTCGCCATACTACTTGGTACGTATGATAGCACTACTCTGCCTCTACTGACGTCAGTGTGCTAATACTGTCTCATTCCGGAAATAGTATTTTGGAAGTAGCTTTGGACTGCTCTCATTCTCTCAAAACGCTTCCTAAAAATGTAATTATATTTTTTCTAGACTACACACATGTAGATATTTCATGTTAGCTTAAAAAATAATTTGATTTTTGCACTGCAGTGGCCCTTTAAGATTTCATACCTGAAGATGTTGTAGTGTTTTGTTGTTTAGGAGTCGTATCGACTCTTAATAAAAAAATTGTATGCATGGTTGTATGTCACAATGTTCATAAGTTGGATTTGTTGTTCTAGATTCAGTTTTTAAGTGTTTGTCTTGCTGTGCCTTGTAGGTCTTAGCTCACGCCAGGCTTTATAAGTCTAAGCCACTGGAAATGTGCTGGTGGAATGGTGATGTGATCACAGACGATGGCATTGCAGACGGTGTACATCAGTCTTTTCAACTAGAAATTAATGCTAAAACAGAGCGCACTGGTGCAGATTCTAGCGAGGTATGTGGTTAGCTGTTTAGTCAGAGAGTTGTCAGACACAAGTTAATAATTTTTATTCTTAATAATAGAGTTTATTAAATTGATTTGTTGTGCAATGAAGAGTTAGAAATTGTAGAGCTCTCAGAATGGCATTCTACAGTTGTATGATTGTATCATTTTATGTGAGCAGAATGTCTGATCTGACACTGGTTTGGCTTATCAGTTGATCTTGCGCATAGAATAGGCTCACAAATGTCAATTGGGCCACTCCAGTCCCAATTCCAAGTTCAGTTCCTCTCTCCTGTGCAGAACTGATGTGCACGGGTAAAGATTTGAGATTACAGGATTATTTTTAGACACTCCCATTGCAGTTAAATACGAGGAATAGTTTGCTACACACAAGCAAATACACCATTTCTTCTGATAACAATACTCCCATTTGTTCGTAAAGATCTGCTACATATGTGTAAATAAACTTTTGTGTAAGAGCTACTGCTAGAATGGAGATCAGAGAAACGGGGCCCTGGTTTGCAAGTGCACATATTAAATATATAGTATCTATTTAAAACTCAAGAACTATCTTCCAAATAAGTTCTTATCTTCAACAACTAGGTTTCCCGGAAGGCGGCTGGAATATCTTGCACTTGGGTACACAATGATGGGGCACACGCCATAAATGTTGCCCATGTGCAGATTAATAATCCTCAAATCAAATGTCTGGAAACTGATGTGCGTGGGTGACCTGAAACTGGAAGTGGGATTAGAGTGGCCTTACTATGATGATAGAAGAGATGCATTCTTTAATTGTTGTGTGTGTTGCTTTGTGTATACAGTAGCGCATATGCATGGATGTCATTCTGTTCTAGGCTCGCCCTCAGATGGTGTGTAGATTTCAGCTTCCAGATGACTTTTCTCCCCGGTCTCCATGGTGTGGGGATAGCTCATTCAAGACGTGGAATCTACACACTGTCTGGAGACCTAACCCTAACCTTGGCTGGCTAGTAAGAAATGGTGTGTATGTTTGTCTGTGTGGGAGGCACTTTTGGCGTTCTTGTTATGACATCATGAGCAAGCAAGCAGTGTATCATGCTGTCTCAAAGATATCAGGCATTGTAGCAAAGTTGTCTAACTGTTTGGAGCCATATCAGTTGTATAGGTCAACCTGGTTCAGATAACCCTAACCTTAACTTTAATCCTAATTCACCTGAACTAGTTGTTCAAAATTTAACAATCCAAACATGCATTTGAGCAATGACAAATACTGTTTCTGCTGTGAAACATTGCGACTATAATTCCAGATCTTTCACACTTATAAGGAGACCAAACTGAGTAATAAGATGTGTTGATGTGGAGCTTCAACAGTGGTACAGTGCAGACAGAAATGAGAACATAATAATTAAGTTTATGTGGCCTAAACTAGAGCTATTTATGACTCTCAGGTGGCCTACATATATAAAATCTGTATTGCATTTTAATGGGACTGCTTTGTTAGACTTGTCAGTATGGCAGTGTGACCTTTATGGGTCATGTTAGGGGTCGACCATATTTTTCGGCATTTTCATGAGCATACGAAACATACGCTTTTTCTCTCTCCCCTTCCCAAAAGCGTACGCGAAAAATGCTGATTTAATGTTGATACAGCGGTCTGAACCTGAGATGACATCTACACCGCAAGAACATAAACCAGCATAAGAAATCTACGAGCTGACTAGAGGATCAGAAACAACACTTTACCCTTAAATTCCTGTCTAAAATATGACGTAGTGTTTCTCTTTGTCGTCATCTCTAGTATCCGAAAACTTCTCTCAAAATGGAATCCTTCTCATCACTCTCAACCTTCCAAAACTCCTGTGCCTTCCTGACAGCATCTTGCCTGCCGTAACTGGTATTTAGATAAACAAAGCGTTGACGAAATGCTGATAGGCATTGACAGGGTGCGTATGGACAGAGCCCGCACAGTTGGACAACTCTGCCAACTTCCTTACGTTCTCCATCAAGACACGAGGCGAAAAGAGAAATCCGAATGTTGCTCATTAACCTGGATGTGGCGGACTGCTAGCAGTAGCAGTACAGTAGAACCTTGCTAATCCGGACCTCGTTAATCCAACCCTTGCTAATCCGGACGACTTACGGCACCCGGCCTCGCATCTCCAGAATAAGTTGGAAATTTTGAGGCAGGTTAAATCCGGGAATCATTGTTGTGATTCAACAATGTCTGCGTCTGATGTACGTAATGGCAAGCTATCTGGCAAAAATAAGAGCAAGAAGGCTACACGTCGTCACAAGACATTGACAATAGATAAGAAGATCGCTATTCTTGATGAACTGGCAACATCTTACGCTGCAATTGCAGAGCGGTACGGAGTAGGCCGAAGCATAATTGGCGACATCAAGAAGAAAGAAGTGGATCTGCAACAATTTAAAAGAAAGCTGACTGAAAAGACATGTGTTTCTTTAATCCGGACGACTTCACTAATCCGGACATCTAGATGTTGAGCATGGAACAAGGCTGTCCGGATTAGGGAGGTTCTACTGTAGTAGGTATTAATGTAATGGTTGTTGGTTTGACCACGCGAACCTGTGTGTAATACCATTGAACTACCTCGGTGAAAACGTCCTAAACATGCGCTAGAACGGCATTTTTTCAAAGCGTAAGCCTGGTTTTACCCCCTCCTCCAGCGTACGTTTCGTACGCTCGTGAAAATGCTGAAAAATATGGACAACCCCTAATCAATAATGATTTGTACAATGGAATGGGTATGGCACACCCAATGCTATGCATTAGCAGTCTAGTGATGTTCTGGCATTTGTATAGCAGTTTGTGTGAATGTCTGTTTGCCCTGTTTGTAAAAGTTCGTTCCAGAATTAAAGTCAGTTGTGGAAAAGTAGGCTGCTGATGCTTAACCTTAACGGACTGAGGTCATATGTGTATCATTGGAAAGCTCTATGTCTGCTTTATTCAATTATGGACGCCTCTCGTTTGTAGGATGCATTACACCGGAGATAAGCAGAGATATGTGATGCTTCCGGTAAAATAATGAGGTAGAAGTTGGAGTCTTGTCAATCATGTACTGTTCTAATTGCATACCTACTGTAATTAGATTGGTATGTTGTTCTAATATTGTAACTAGAAACTGTTTGAGAATGTAATCGACACGCTAGGTACAGCCACCATCACTCTGTATCGCTTTCTACAGCACCGTCGGCGTTGTTTTGCATATTTTACTGGCAAGGGGTTCCAACAGCAGTAATGAGACATCGAAAGTGATTGCTACAACAATAGGGCATCTGGTACATTTTAGGGTGTTAGGTATCCTAACCCACTCCCAAAGCTACAACTGACGTTAATTCTGGAGCAGGCTTTAGGTATATGTTATTTGTGGTAGGGTTTGCCTGTGGGTGTGATAAGTTTTGGCTGGTTATGCTTGTGTTAAGCTGGGTTCACAATATGTTCCGCTCACCTCCATGATGCGGTGTGGCAAACCGCTGATTGCTGAGTTCTGCTGAGCGAACATGTTTCCGCACTGCATTCTCAGTTCACAAATTATTTGGCTGCAGTGTCTACAGTGTCCTTTGTCTGGCACAACAATTACCTGTATAAAGATGTAATTGGGCTTGTGTTCTTGAATTTGGCTTTGTTGCTACTTCTTCTACTTTGTTGCTACTCCGAAAAATGCGCAACAATGTTACTAGGTACGCCCTATATTTTGGAGAAGGTACGGAGCAGAACAATTTTGTCCGTGAATTGCCGTCTTTACGATGCGCTCAAGCTACTTCTACAGAGTGCCATTTTAAAGCTATTACGCTGTCCTGTTGTGATACAAATTATACTTCAAGCAAAAAATATCCTGGATAAGCGTGACCACCTAATTTTATGGTAAGCTGCGGTTGGTCAAACTTCAGCGGCAGCGAGCAGTTTGCCGCAGAGATAGAAAACTTTTCTATCTCCAGCAGCTTTCTGCTGCATGGCAATTTGTTCACAATTTTGCTGTTGCCGTTTATTTCTGATGAGCGGCGTGCTGCTTGTTACCGCTTAGCTTGTTGCTTACATGTTGCAAACCAGGCTTTAGTTGCATGTTTGAAAACAGGAGAAAATTGATTTTAGTTTTGCCAGTCAGAAGCAATGGATTTTCCACCATATCTACCATATCCGGCAACTCTGCTGTTACAGGGATTGGCGTGTACATTCCTTTAGCGCTGGCCCTAGTTCTTTGCCTTGTGCACAGAGGACTGTTTGTGACAAGGTGCCATCTTCTGTACCAGAAGGGCTCCTAGTTTGTCGATTTGTTGGTGGTTATTGATGTTTGCTTTTTGAGTTGTGGTGTATTGCTACTCTGGCAGAAACTGAGTAGGGATGGTAGATTTTCAGGAAAAGTAGAAAAGGAATTGGTTTTTGGCTTAGCTGCGCCAAGGATGTCAAATCTTTCTCACATATACTAATGAGAACAAGATATGTAGGGTGAATATATCAGGAAGTTTTAACACTAACTTTTTACAGTATATTTATTTGGCTTGTTGTTTGTTTGTAAGTGTGACATTTACATTTCTTTTCTAACTATGATAGTTGCTTTTGAAGTTAGATTTTATTAGACTTTGATGACATTGTTGCTATGAAGTAAGCAATTGGGAGCTGTTAGAGACACTGAAGTTAAGTTGCCTGTATCTTGCTTTTCCTTAGATTATTATTAGTGAAACTTATGATGTTCACTCACTATTTCTCAGCTATAGTCATACATTAGGGACCATTCTTGTGTGTACTAGCGGTGGAGTGATGCCTTATTTTAGTGTCTTAGTTTGTCTTCAGTTTACGGTTGTACGGTAAATAGTCACCAGCAGCATAACCGTGATGTACTCAAGTGCATGCATGACAGTGTCAAATCGCCAAGTTTGGTGTCTTATGTTGGTGTTGTATCTCATTTAAGTACTTGTGTAGTATTTATCTAATTTTAGCTATGAGCCATAAGAAGCTGAACTTTGTGCTTTTCACGTGAAATCGCCAGTAGTATACTCAAAGGGTTGACTTACATCTGGTCTGCTGACTATGTGTCATGCTTCAGGAATGTGCATTCCTTTAGTGAGGTCCAATCTTGGAGCAGCATTTGTCTTTGGTCATACATGGCAACCACAGACAGTGGACAAACTGCCAATCACAACCACCAACGTTCATGAAAGAATTTTTACCAGAACAGAGTAGTTCATGTTGAAATTACCAGATCTAGTTGAAATAAACAATAAAACCTACTTGTCTGGATCCGCTAATGCAAAATCAATCGCTCTTGTGGCACACTACAGTTACATGGGAACCTAACATTGTGTAACCAACATCAACATGTACATCTTGTATGTGATATTTTGAGGATTGCAGACTATTTTAGTTGTGTTATGGACGATATGGTCACATAAAACAACAGTTTTTTGTGCAAATTTTACAAGAGGCGTACTTAGAAGAAGAATATAGTCTAAATTTGTAATACTTTGGCAATTCGATTGTGGTTTTTAGAAGACTCATCGCTGTGGAAGCAACAGTGTAAATACATTGTTTTCAGTCACTACTTACAGTTATGAGCCATAAGAAATGCAAAGTCAAATGGCTTAGTAATATCGTACTCAAAAGCTTGACTCACCTCCGGTCTGTGTAATTATGTGGATGAGTAGATGGATTATTATTATTATCTCTATACCAAGGAGGTTATGTTTTCATAGGCATTGGTTTGTTGGTTTCCTTATTTGTTTGTGAGCAGGATTGCTAAAAAATACATGTTGATGGATTTTGATGAAATTTGGTGGGGTGGTATTACTTTGATAGTGACAATTGATTAGTTTTGGGATTAATCTGGATCTGAGTCCCTTCTTGAGGGGTCCAGCTTCATTTGGAACTTTTTACGTGAATAGTGAGATTACTCCTGATTTTGCTCCTGCACACCCGTATCATCTCCGTGCGATTATTATATTGATGGACAAATGATGTCAATGAATGGCAAGTCCAACAAAAGGAACTTAACTTGTATAAGTAGATATCATGAGGACAAATCGATTGGTATATGAGTTACTCTGTATCTTTGCGAGCGATGTTTCTGTGATGTGCAACGCCCACATGTCCACTCTCTGCTTCTTAGTGGAGTAAGCTCCTCCCACTGCAAATGAATCAAATGCATTTGGAATGCAGAATGTGAATGCGAAGATATTATAAAGATCTGCCTTTTGGCATCAGTGGTTCCTCTCTAAAGTAAAATGGTGTCATTAGAGCTGTTTTTCCGTCAGTCTTTCAAGAAGAATTCCCCATTACTATAGCTTACCTAGAGAATGTGCATTTGCTTGAGTAATTGTTGATCTTTGTTCTTTTAAAATCTGTAGTAAAGCATTCAGAGTACGCCATTTAACGTTTGCTACAGAGGATGTTCCCTTTTTTCATCTGCTATTGTAACAGAGGATGTTCCTATTTTTATCCGGTATTGTAACTTTCTACCAATCAGCAACAAAAGAATGTGAGCAGACCGGATGTGATAATAGGAACGTCCTCTGTAGGACACTGTCGATGGCATTCTGAATGCTTCTCTTTGGATTTAAAAACAAGAGTAAACAATCACTGAAGCAAAAGCACGTTCTCTACTGTAGGTAAGCTGGAGTGTAATGAGAAATCTGCTTGATAGTCTGACAGAAAAACAGCTCAAAAGGCAAAATTAAAACAACAGTGAAATTGAAATGACAGCAAATTATATAATTGAGGACGGATAATAATTATTATAAGAATTACTAAGCAAATGTCAATCAATTAGTAAAAAATTTATTTTCTATGCCTTACGGGGCTGGCCAACAGTTTGTCTTGGAACATAGCGATTTGTTTCAGGCTTACACGGAGAATGCTGTTATTACATCTGTAGCTATCAAGGCAAACAATGGTCATGCCATACCTGCTGTTGGCCTCATAGAAATTTAAAGCTAAAGGATCGCAACTCTTGCTTGTCATGGCGTCTTTCTGACTGGAAGAGTGGAAACATTGCAGGTTTACTGACGGAAGCCAAATCTCTGCAAGGGCACTTTCATAGGCATTTGAGTTACCGACAGGGTCATTTTAAGTCTTTGCCACATCAGTTTGCTCAAGCCATGAAAAGAGGGAACGTCGACGCCGCACGATGTCTATTGAATTAGGAAAATGATACGTTTCCACCTTGATGATCATGTGTCAACCGCGTCTCAGAAAATGGTTTGCCAAGTTCTGAAAGAGAAACACCATCTCCATTACCACTCTGATGAAGCACTAGGCAACGAGAGTTCTGCTCATGTAACTTTGACTGTGTATACAGAACGCTGGTTCACAACATGGCCCTCCATACAACTGGAGCCACTGGTTCCTCCGGTTTTCACAAATACTCTTTTTAGCACCTCAGACACAGTTAGATGCAACTTGCTTTATTACCAGCACAACTATGAGCTTGTTCACACTGGGCCTAATCATGATTAGTGTAACGCCATTTGAACGCCTTAGAGAGTAGTATTACAACCGCATTAGTTAGTGGCGTTAGTGATTGCATGTGACTTTGGCACGTGAGGTGATATACAAGAAGAGCATGCCGCCCATGTTTCTGATGTGATGTTGTATGTTCAAAAGTACAAACACAGCAACAATGTAGCGACGTATACGGAAGCGCATGCAGATGTATACAACGTGCGTGCCTGTACATGTGACAACTTCCTGCCGTTTCTGAAGGAGCTGCCAGAGAAAGCAAACTAAATGTTTCCCTCTTCAAAACCTAAAGCAATGCATTCATTAAGACAATTTACGCAAATTCTTGCCAGATATGACGGATGAAAACTGTCGAGGCTAATTAGACTTGCGTGACCACATGACTTACTAATCATAGTTAGCAGTGTGAACGCGCTTGCTCTAATGTTGGCCTAATCATAGTTAGCCTAATCATAGGTAGTTGGTGTGAACACGCGCTGTGACTAACCTTTATATTAACTCGCAAACCCCAGATGTCTGCAATTAACAACCTACTCTATAATGTCAACACCAGTCACAACCTACTGTATAATGTTAACACCAGTTACCAAATCTGTTCGATGGTCTACCTTTATTCTCTCTGCTGCTCCTACGTAATTGCGGTGGTTCCTCTTGAATAGGGAGCATCAGTAGTTCCTCATGAATTGGGGCGTCTGTCTGATCTGGTTGTCATCAGTGCAGGGTTCTACACTAGAGATTTTTGGGAGTGTGGTGGGATGAGCGGGTCCACGACGCACGGACATGCTCACTCGAGCCGATCTCAAGTGAGGTAGACTTAACGTTGTAGCTATTGCGTAGCGTATGTTCAAGTGCCCTGGCAAGGAAATCAACTTCGATCGCCAGTAAGCCCTTCTTAGCGATGTTCATCGATTGCGCATGTGCAATTTTCATAGACGAACTACAGAAAATTTGTTTAGTCAGACGTTGATTGACGTGGACCACTGTTGTTGCTTCATGTGAAGCCATGACTAGTCTAGAGTAGATTCTAGGTGTACACTTCCTGGACAAGAGGCTTGCTTTTCAGGTCATGGGAAGAGCATCCGGGACTAGAATCAGAGGCAATTCATCTGGGACTGCAACCAAAACTTGTGCATACTGTACATCTGGAGCGAGGCTATCATCCCGTGTTACTTTGCAAGAGCCTGGATTTTTGTGGCTATTGTCACCTTTAGTATTGTGTTTCAGTAGTATGGAATTCTGAAACATTCCTTAGATTTTGGAATCCTAGCTACCGTTTCTGAGTGTGGTGCACTCTTGCTGGAGCGTAGCACAGTGCCACGCTGCCATGCTATAGCGAGAACCCTGTCAGTGTCTGAGTACTGCTGAGATGTTGCTTCTGTTGCGTTTCTTCTTACAGGGTCCTTCAGCTTGTTTTCTGATCGATGAAGCAGCTGATTCATGTGTACCTTCTTTCGCATTCCACTGTCAGCAAATGAAACTTCATAATATCACACTCCCATACCGATATTATTGCAGCTGGTCTCCAAATTTCCTTCCCTCGACTGTTCAGTTGTCTCACTAGCACTGCATCTCCAACCATTAAAGGCTTATGGGGCTTTTCTATTGTGGTCTTTTTGTATTCTCCCGTTGTATGATGAGAAGTGTTGCGATATGTTGCTAGGAATGCATCTACCACAACATCTAGCTGAGCTCCTGGCTCCTCCATTCCTTTCTTGAAGCCTCTTTTAAACGAGTGAACAAAACGTTCTGCCTGCCCATTACTGCGAGGGTGATAAGCAGGAGTTTGAGAGTGAAGAATTCCCTGTTGGTCGCAAAATGTTTTGAACTCGTCAGTCGTAAACTGTGATCTGTTGTCTGTAATGATTTGCTGAAGGATTCCGAACCTAAAAAATATCTTCCGAAGTGATCCTATTGTCTGTCTTGTTGAAGTGGAACCTACATGAAGTTTGACAACTTTGGCCACTTTGAATGAGCATCCACTACTATCAACCATATGAAACCCATGAAAGGCCCAGCAAAGTCTATGTGAAGTCGAGACCGAGGCTGGTGAGGAAATTCCCACTGATGAAGAGGAACAACAAGATGTTTGTTTCCATATAAGGTGCAGGTTTCACGACATCTCGTAATCCTGTCAATATCAGCATTTATGTTTGGCAACCAAATATATCTCCGTGCTAGTTGAATCTGTTGACTCCAACGTGCACACAATGTAGTTGCTGAAGAAGTTGTGTTCTGATTGCCTCTGGAACTACCATACGCACTTCCTCATTGTGCTTCAGAATACCTCCATCTACTACTGACAGTTTGTGCTTGGACGTGGCAAACGGTCTCAATTCTGGATTTTCGGTTGTGAGGGCCAGCCTTTGTCAATGTAATGTATAACTTGTTGTAGAATGGGATCACGTGAAGTGTATCTCTGCAACTGGTGATAACATATGGGTCCCTCTTTGATAAAGTGCATTTCAAGATCAGCAACAAACTTTTCTGCCTCATCCTCTCGCTTGTTGCTTTCACCAAAGGTACCATCGGTTGTTGTTGGTAGGCAGACAAAGCATTAGCGTTGCCATGGTCACTTGACTTTGTATTCTATCTGATAATCATACTGGGACAACTGTAAGGCCCATCGAGTCAACCGGCTACTGGTCCTGGTTGGTGGTGTGACCTTTGTTGCATTGAAAATGGTTAGTAAGGGCTGGTGATCTGTTCTCAGCACAAATTTTCTTTCTAATAGAAAATGATGAAATTTCTGAACTGCAAATACTATAGACAATCCTTCTTTTCATGTGTGAATAGTTTATTTCAGCATTAGTTATGCATCACACGTTCTTTTTCATCTTGGCCGAAGTGAA
>NC_085098.1:170000-172431 GCF_963422355.1 Corticium candelabrum | reverse complement strand
GCGATTTGACGAGTGAATGTGGACAATTTGGTCACCTAGAGTTTGAATGTGGCATTGAACATGGTCGTCCTACTCTTCGTTCGCGTCTGCTGCATGGCTGCTGTGTAAAACCGCAGAACCTCCCATTTCTATACTAATAACAACAGAGAAGATATCTGTCTACCAGCTGCAGGGCAGCTAGATTTCTGATGTCTGCGCATTTGTGTCAGGATTTAGTGTAACACAGTGTCTCTAGGAAACAGACTGATGGCAAAAGGGAATTTGCATGATGGCACATTGGTTTGTCGGACCAAGCGACTAACCTTTTTACTGTAGGCTATTAGTTACAGCTCAGTGCTATTCTAAATCTCTACCACCTCCTGACATGACATCTGGAAGCAATTAGAAACCTTTGCAGAGACAGTGGGTTGGGCTAATTATCTCAATACTTGACGAGATATGATTACATGTAAAAGTCTGTTCTTTTCTCATAGACTTCAAACGGCCAGGTCGACGTGAACAGAGCTTATGAGGGTTTATAGGTAGCTGCTTTGTTACATCTAATTTAATTAATTAAACCACATTTAATTTCTACAAGTGCCAGTAAGGACAGAGAAAAACCATACCTACAAATCCCTGATGTCTACTTTCAGTTTCAGTTAGAAATGTAATGTGTGCACACTGAAATAGGAAAAGTAGGCGTGGTTGTAAATAAAGTAGGTGTGGTTGTACATAAAGTGGGCGTGCCTTTATGTTTAATTGCATCTATCTGCAGAAACGCAATGTTTGTGTGATCATGAAAAAATTGAACATTGTACAAGGTGGTTCTATGTTAGTTGATGAACTCGGGCGTGTCCAGGTGTGCCCACATTAATTACTTAAGTTAAGTTAGAGTTGTAGCTGACATTTTATGTAGTTTGAGGTATCTATCTAATGTCATTGTACTAGAACATTTGATATCTAATAAATCTATCTGAAAGACAGTCTTGTGAAGGATCTCTCTCACCATCTGTCACTAGCATGGGCAACTATACAAGAACAACTGCCAGAGAAATCCTTATTAAGTGAAAAATCCGTCAGTCAAATTCTTGAAGATCCGAAAGTTACAACATTGTCTCACGTGCAATGGCTGATCATGACTACAATCTTTTGTTAGGAAAGAAAACTCAGATGAAGTTTCAGCCTGACTATTAGATCAGTCAATGGAAAGGGAGCTGGTGCCTTCTTGCAAGTAATCCCAACGGCAAACACGCTTGCATTAAAACCTGGCAAATTTTGCCTATCAGCTTGTTTACGTTTAGGGCTTCACCTTCCTTTTTAGGGAATGCAAGATAAGTGTGATCGTGGGACACACCTTGACTCTTTCAGGCATCATCTCTTAATCGATTAACATGTAAACACGGAGGAGGTTTCATCTGAGCTCATGACTCAATTGTAAACTCTTGGTCAGAATGCCTGAAAGAGTTAGCCGTTCTCCACAAGAAAACCAAAATAGATATCTGAACAATGAGGTAGACCTGATATTCTCATATGTGACACCAGTAATTTGTCTGATCAGGAGATGGATATTTCACTTCCTCATTCCTGGAGTAAAGAGGTTGTCAAAAATTGCGCCAAACTGAGCGGATTTGCTGCAAAGGAAAGAAAAGAAACGAAAAATGCTAAATATGACAGTGAGGTTCTTCCAGGAGGTAATGCATCAAAATGCATACCTGTAGTGTTTGAGCAGCTTGGCACCCAGGGAATTGCTGCTGACCATCTGCTGACCACTTTGTCACTTAAGTCCAAAGATCAAGAAGGAAAGAACAACTCTGCTGGCTTCAAGATCTACTAGAGACGTTGGTTTCCATTACCCTGCAGAGACTCAATGCTTGTGTGGTCATGAAGAAATTGAACGTTGTCCAAAGTGGTTCTACTTTAGTTGATGAACTCAGGCGTGTCCAGACGTGCCCACATTAATTATGTAAGTTAAGTTAGAGTTTTAGCTGACATTTCTGTAGTTTGCAGTATCTATCTAACGTCATTGTACTAGAAATTTTGATATCCAATAAATCTATTTATCTATATATGTAGTTTGTAGTATCTATCTAATGTCATTGTACTACATGATATTCAATAAATCTATCTATCTATCTATGATAATCAAGGCAGGACATAGATCTACTAGTGGTATGTTTCCTGTATTAAGACTATTGGATGGTATACAGCATGGTAATTGTTTGTACACTGTAGACTATTCACAGCAGGTCAAGATGGAACCATCCGCTGTTGGAACTTCAACAATGGTGCAACTCTTAATGTATTTAAAAAAGGTGAAAAGTTTAAATGTTATTTCTAGTCCTACCTACCTAGCCATGCTATGTGTGCATGTTTTAGTTTGAGTGTTGACAACTTATCATTAGTACATGATCTATTTGCTGTGCATACACAGCAGTACCTGTACCTGTGGGAT